>NW_027663198.1:7500-16184 GCF_963989245.1 Nansenia antarctica | reverse complement strand
TTGTCTGTCTGTTTGCCTGTCTGTCTGTCTGCCTGCCTGTCTGTCTGCCTGTCTGTCTGCTTGTCTGTCTGTCTGCCTGTCTGCTTGTCTGTCTGTCTGTCTGCTTGTCTGTCTGCTTGTCTGTCTGTCTGTCTGTCTGCTCTTGTCTGTCTGTCTGTCTGTCTGTCTGTCTGTCTCTCTGTGCACACGGATGAGCGACCAATCACAGGGCTCCTAACAGCTGTGGTGTGTGATTGGCTGCGTGGCCTAGCGGAGCGCTCTGTCCCTGGGGGGGTTACACACACACACACACACACACACAGGTGCACACGCACACACACACACACACACGTGACTGCGGGTGCCTTGGGAACACAGTGTGTGTGTGTGTGTGTGTGTGTGTGTGTGTGTAGTTTTGAGGTGGTTCAGGATCATGTTTGTGTGTTTGACTTCATTCCCCCCAGTGTCAGAGAGCTGCCATGTGCAGCCAGATGCAGCCAGATGCAGCCATGCAGCCATGCAGCCATGCTCCTCTGCAGGGTTTAGCACGGCACGTCCTGCTCACAACTGTTGTTTGTCTTTGTTTTAGGTTTATTTTTCACACACACACACGGACGCACGCACACACACACACACACACACACACACACACACACACACACACAGGAGGAGGCAGCAAAGATGGTCTCTCTCTTCTGTACCACACTGATCCTGTAATAGTCTCTGTTGTGTGTATGTCTGCGTCCCTGTGTGTGTTTGTGTCTGCGTCCCTGTGTGTGTGTGTGTCTGCGTCCCTGTGTGTGTCTGCGTCCCTGTGTGTGTGTATGTCTGCGTCCCTGTGTGTGTTTGTGTCTGCGTCCCTGTGTGTGTGTGTGTGTGTGTGTGTGTATGTCTGCGTCCCTGTGTCCTGTGTGTGTGTGTGTCTGCGTCCCTGTGTGTGTGTGTATGTCTGCGTCCCTGTGTGTGTGTATGTCTGCGTCCCTGTGTGTGTGTGCGTGTGTATGTCTGCGTCCCTGTGTGTGTGTGTGTCTGCGTCCCTGTGTGTGTGTGTGTCTGCGTCCCTGTGTGTGTGTGTCTGCGTCCCTGTGTGTGTGTGTGTCTGCGTCCCTGTGTGTGTGTGTGTCTGCGTCCCTGTGTGTGTGTGTCTGCGTCCCTGTGTGTGTGTGTCTGCGTCCCTGTGTGTGTGTGTGAGTGTCTGCGTCTCTGTGTGTATGTGTCTGCGTCCCTGTGTGTGTGTGTGTGTGTCTGCGTCCCTGTGTGTCTGCGTCCCTGTGTGTGTGTGTCCCTGTGTGTGTGTGTGTCTGCGTCCCTGTGTGTGTGTGTGTGTGTGTGTGTGTTAAACCCCCCCACACCTCCTTCTGGTGGTACTTGATGGCCAGCTTCAGCTTGGCCAGGTCTGTCTGTCTGTCCTGTAGGTCCTGGTCCTCCGGCGGGTCGTCCCGGTGGTTCAGGATGGTCTCCAGCTCCCGGCTGCTCCTCGCCTGGTCCAGCAGGTCCTTGGCGAACAGCTTGCACTGCTGGGACAGCTCCTCGTACTCCTGGCGGAACTCGTTCTCCACCTGGCGTGGTTATAACAACACAGTAATAACACGGTTATTTAACCCTTTATTAGACCCCTTTATGAACTCTTTATAAACCTCTATAGACTCCTCCTGCACCTTGCATCATAACAACCTCCATGACGGGAATCTATGACCGCTTATAAGACCTTTATAAGCCCTTTATAAGCCTTTTATAAGCCCTTTATAAACCCTTTTCGCTCTCTTCCTTCCTTTCTTACTATTCGGTTGTTAAGTCTGACGTCACGCGTGACGTTTAGCAATTTCCGGGTCCAAACCAGAAATTCCCCGCACCAGTGTACTAAAGCACCAGAGTACTAAAGCACCAGAGTACTAAAGCACCAGAGTACCAGTGTACTAAAGCACCAGAGTACCAGTGTACTAAAGCACCAGAGTACCAGTGTACTACAGCACCAGAGTACCAGTGTACTAAAGCACCAGAGTACCACTGTACTAAAGCACCAGAGTACCAGTGTACTAAAGCACCAGAGTACCAGTGTACTAAAGCACCAGAGTACCAGTGTACTAAAGCACCAGAGTACCAGTGTACTAAAGCACCAGAGTACCAGTGTACTACAGCACCAGAGTACCAGTGTACTAAAGCACCAGAGTACCACTGTACTAAAGCACCAGAGTACCAGTGTACTAAAGCACCAGAGTACCAGTGTACTAAAGCACCAGAGTACCAGAGTACTAAAGCACCAGAGTACCAGTGTACTAAAGCACCAGAGTACTAAAGCACCAGAGTACCAGTGTACTAAAGCACCAGAGTACCAGAGTACTAAAGCACCAGAGTACAAGTGTACATGTGTGTGTGTGTGTGTGTGTGTGCCTGCATGCGTACCTGTGTGTGTGTGTGTGTGTGTGTGTGTGTGCCTGCATGCGTACCTGTGTGTGTGTGTGTGTGTGTGTGAGTGTGTGTGTGTGTGTGTGTGCCTGCATGCGTACCTGTGTGTGTGTGTGTGTGTGTGTGTGTGTGCCTGCATGCGTACCTGTGTGTGTGTGTGTGTGTGCCTGCATGCGTACCTGTGTGTGTGTGTGTGTGTGCGTACCTTGCTCAGCTCCTTCAGCTCCCAGCCCAGTCTGAAGGCGGTGAGGATGGGGTCCTCTGAGGACAGGGCGATGAGGGAGGGCGAGGCCAGCGTCTTGTACACGTTCAGACGAGACCGAGAGTGGCGCAGGGAGTCCACCTGGAGCAGAGGAGAGGGGCTAGGTTCAGGGTCAGGGGTCAGGGGTCAGGACTAGGGTCAGGGGTCAGGGAGTCCACCTGGAGCAGAGGAGAGGGTCTAGGGTCAGGGTCAGGGTTAGGGTCAGGGGTCAGGGGTCAGGGTCAGGGTCAGGGGTCAGGGTTAGGGTCAGGGGTTAGGCATAGGGTTAGGGTTAGGGTCGGGGCCTCCCCTCTAACCCTGACCCTGACCCCTCTAACCCTGACCCCTCTAACCCTGACCCTGACCCCTCTAACCCTGACCCTGACCCCAGCCCTAACCCTGCAGTCCACCAGTCGTAGCAGGAAGAGTAATCTAGCTCAGGCCCGGGGCCACTGGCAGTCTCCTGATAGAAGAAGGAAGAACGATGTTTATTCATCTGTTTTAACGCAGGAGAGACAGAACAAGGGGGGAAGTAGAAGTCTCAAGACTCAGGAACAGATGCACTAGCGCTGTAAGAAAGGCAAAATCTGATTATTTCCTAGATCTAGTTACAAACGCGCATTCTAATCCCTCTAAATTTTGGAAAGCAGTAAACATAAACAAGAAACAATTCTCCAACTCCCTTCCCGCGCGAATTAAAATTGAAAATAACGAGATCTTTGATCAGAATGAAATCTGTCTGGCTTTTAACAGGCACTTTGCTGAGGCAGGACATCTGTTTGACAGGATTAATACTGGGTCCAATCCTGCTGCAACAGTTGCTACCCACTCTTCAGTGTTTAAACCATCTACAGCCTCTCCCCGCTCAAACTTTTATTTTCTTCCGTTTACGCACGAGGAAGTTCTTGGGGCACTTCAGTCTATTAACCGGAAGTGTACTACTGGTGAGGATGACCTAGAGGCCTTCTTCATTAAATTAGCTGCCCCAGTTATAGTTGAACAGTTGACTTACATTTTAAACCTCACTGTTTCTGAAGGGAAACTCCCCCTTGAGTGGAAGTCCGCTAGGGTGATGCCATTACACAAAGGAGGTGACAGGGATAATGTGGACAATTACAGACCAATCTCTCATTTATGTTGTTTAGCAAAAGTGCTGGAGTCATTAGTAAATGTCCAAGTGAAATCCTTTCTTTCTACCTTCTCTGTGCTCAGTCCATTTCAATCAGGTTTCAGGGCCCAGCATAGTACAATCTCAGCTGCCACTCTGGTTGTAAATGATATTGTTACAGCGTTGGATCAGGAAAAACACTGTGCAGCCCTGTTCATTGACCTGTCTAAGGCCTTTGATACAGTAGATCATTCTCTACTTCTGCATTGTCTAGCTAGCTTAGGCTTGGATAACACTTCTCTCAACTTTTTCCTTAATTACTTTTCTGATAGGCGCCAGTGTGTAAGTGTTGGTACTTCGCCGTGGCCTGCTGGGGTGGAAACATCTGTGCCAGGGATGCTGCGAAGCTAAACAAACTGGTCAAGAAGGCCAGCTCTGTGGTGGGGACCGGGCTGGACAGCCTAGAGGTGGTGGCAGAACAGAGGATGGGGAAAAAACTGGCGGCCATGCTGGCCAATCCCTCCCACCCGATGTACTGCGAGCTGGAGGGGATGAGGAGCAAGTTCAGCCACAGATTTGTTCTCCCCCGTCAAAGTACAAAAAGATTTGGACAGTCCTTTGTTCCAGCTGCACTCCGACTCTACAACCAGGCCCCGCAGGGTGGGGGAGACCTGGAGCTGGAACTTTGGAACTTGGAACTCTTTACTTATTGAGCCTGCACTGTTTTATCTATTTATTTATTGAATGTTTTCTGTCTGCCCTAACTAAGCTGTTTGACAACAAAATTTCCCCATTGGGGACAATAAAGGTTTTCATCATCATCATCATCATACTGTCCGGTCTGAGTTCCTGCCCCTTACTAAGGGTGTTCCGCAGGGTTCAATATTGGGTCCGGTTCTCTTTACAATCTATATTAACAATATTTTAACTGCTCTGGACGACTCATGTAAGGCTCACCTTTACGCGGATGATACGATAATCTATTGTACTGCGGATTCTCTTGAGTCAGCTAATCTGAAATTGCAACAAGCTTTTGATCATCTTCAAAGGGTGTTTAAAGAACTTAAATTGGTTTTAAATGCTAGCAAAACAAAAGTCATGTTTTTTACTAAGTCTAGAAATATTGATGTTAATAGCTTCCAAATTTCCTTATCAAATGGCTCCATACTAGAGCGAGTCAAGGAGTATAAGTACCTTGGTTTATGGATTGATGAAAAATTTACTTTTAAACATCATGTTGATATCTTGTCCTCCAAACTACGTCAGAAGATTGGCTTTCTCTACAGAAATCGCAGTAACTTCCCGCCGAGCTGTAGAAAGAGAGTAATTGAATCTGTTTTTATGTCTGTACTGGACTATGGAGACGTGATCTATCGTCACGCGGCTGTCACTACCTTAAAGGCTCTGGATTCGGTATACCACTCTGCACTCAGATTCATCACTCAAGACAAATATAACACTCACCACTGTGTCTTATACGATAAGGTTGGCTGGACATCTCTCGCAGCCAGCCGAGATTATCACTGGTATCAATTCATATTTAAGGGGATTTCAGGCAAACTCCCCCCCTATATCTCTTCCCTGTTGGACTGGAATGTTTCTTCCTATCAAACACGCTCCAGCGAGTGGTTGGTTTGTACGGTCCCTCAAATGTCTACTAAGCTGGGTAGGACAGCCTACTCTTATGATGCTGCTAATACTTGGAACTCTATTCAGAATTCCCTGAAACTGGACACTCTCCCATCACTCAATGATTTTAAGAACTTGGTTTTTCCCCTCTGTGTCACTTCTTGTAACTGTTTTTAAATTATGTTGTACATTTGTTGTAATGTTTTTTGTTTTTTTATATTTCGGTTTAATTTCTATTCTGTTTATGACTTGTATTGTTGGTTCTCTTTTGTTCACTCGTTGCTGCTGTAAATGAGGGCAACCTCAGTAACTTACGAGTTTAAATAAAGGTTTGAATGAAAAAAGACACACACACATACCCACACACTCACACACACACACACACACACACACGCACACGCACACGCACACGCACACGCACACGCACACGCACACGCACGCACACACACACACACACCCTGCGTACCTCAGAGCTGGACACCCCCCCCCCCTGGTTACCTCAGAGCTGGACACACACTGCACGCAGTCACACCCCCCCCCCCACCCCCCCCCCCCCTGGTTACCTCAGAGCTGGACACACACTGCACGCAGTCGCAGCGTATCTGGTGGGGCCGGGGGATGGTGACCTTGCGGGCGACCAGCAGCTTGATGATCTGGTAGTTGTTGGTGTGAGCAGCGAGCATGATGGGAGTGATGTCAGGGGTGAACTCTGAGAACTGGCTGTCCATCATCAGGGAGGGCACCTGGGGGAGGGGGGGGAGGGGGGGTTAGTACACACACTCACACACACACACATACTCACACACACACACACACACACACACACACACACACACCCACACACCCACACACTCACACACACACACACGCACACCCCCACACACACACTCACACACACACACACTCACACACACACACACATACCCCCCCCCACACACACACACACACACACATACCCACACCCACACTCACACACACATACCCACACCCACGCCCACCCACCCACCTGTTTCTCTCCGCTGTGTGTGTGTCTCTCTCTGTGTGTGTCTCTCTCTATCTCTATCTCTCTCTCTATCTCTCTCTCTGTCTCTCTATCTCTATCTCTCTCTCTATCTCTCTCTATCTCTCTCTCTCCCCCCCTCCCTCTCTCTCCCCCCCTCCCTCTTTCCCCCCCTCTCCCTCTCTCTCCTCCCCTCCCTCTCTCCCCCCCCCCTCCCTCCCCCTCCCCTCACCTGTTTCTCCCCGCTGGGCCTGCGGTGTGACAGCAGCAGTTCCACGGCGCCCACACACCTCCTTCCTGATGGCGTAGAGGAGGGCGTCGCCCGCCGCCACCCCGCTGATCAGCAGCAGCTCCATCACCTCCAGGTTCTCGTTCTCGATGGCGATGAGCAGGGCGGAGCGGCCCAGCGGGTCCAGACAGTTCACGTTGATGTTGTAGTAGATTTCCGCCTCCGCCAGGGCCAGCTTCACCCCCGCGTAGTCACCTGGGGAGGGGGGAGGGGGGAGGGGGAGAGAGAGAGTCAGACAGTGTGTGTGTGTGTGGGGGGGGGGTGGGGGGGAGAGAGAGTCAGACGTGTGTGTGTGTGATTATTAAGCTTTACGCCTAAATTACACGTCGGCCTCTCTACCGCCTCTACTGCCCTGCCTCTCTACCGTCTCTACTGCCTCTCTACTGTCTCTACTGCCTCTCTACTGCCTCTCTACCGTCTCTACTGCCTCTCTACTGTCTCTACTGCCTCTCTACCGTCTCTACTGCCTCTCTACTGTCTCTACTGCCTCTCTACCGTCTCTACTGCCTCTCTACCGTCTCTACTGCCTCTCTACCGTCTCTACTGCCTCTCTACCGTCTCTACTGCCTCTCTACTGTCTCTACTGCCTCTCTACCGTCTCTACTGCCTCTCTACCGTCTCTACTGCCTCTCTACCGCCTCTACTGCCTCTCTACCGTCTCTACTGCCTCTCTACTGTCTCTACTGCCTCTCTACCGTCTCTACTGCCTCTCTACCGTCTCTACTGCCTCTCTACCGTCTCTACTGCCTCTCTACTGTCTCTACTGCCTCTCTACCGCCTCTACTGCCTCTCTACTGTCTCTACTGCCTCTCTACTGTCTCTACTGCCTCTCTACTGTCTCTACTGCCTCTCTACTGTCTCTACTGCCTCTCTACCGCCTCTACTGTCTCTCTACCGTCTCTACTGCCTCTCTACTGTCTCTACTGCCTCTCTACTGTCTCTACTGCCTCTCTACTGTCTCTACTGCCTCTCTACCGCCTCTACTGTCTCTCTACCGTCTCTACTGCCTCTCTACTGTCTCTACTGCCTCTCTACCGCCTCTACTGCCTCTCTACTGTCTCTACTGCCTCTCTACCGCCTCTACTGCCGCTCTACCGTCTCTACTGCCTCTCTACCGTCTCTACTGCCTCTCTACCGTCTCTACTGCCTCTCTACCGTCTCTACTGCCTCTCTACCGTCTCTACTGCCTCTCTACCGTCTCTACTGCCTCTCTACCGTCTCTACTGCCTCTCTACCGTCTCTACTGCCTCTCTACCGTCTCTACTGCCTCTCTACCGTCTCTACTGCCTCTCTACCGTCTCTACTGCCTCTCTACCGTCTCTACTGCCTCTCTACTGTCTCTACTGCCCCTCTACCGTCTCTACTGCCTCTCTACTGTCTCTACTGCCTCTCTACCGTCTCTACTGCCTCTCTACCGTCTCTACTGCCTCTCTACTGTCTCTACTGCCTCTCTACCGTCTCTACTGCCTCTCTACCGTCTCTACTGCCTCTCTACTGTCTCTACTGCCTCTCTACCGTCTCTACTGCCTCTCTACCGTCTCTACTGCCTCTCTACTGTCTCTACTGCCTCTCTACTGTCTCTACTGCCTCTCTACTGTCTCTACTGCCTCTCTACCGTCTCTACTGCCTCTCTACCGTCTCTACTGCCTCTCTACTGTCTCTACTGCCTCTCTACCGTCTCTACTGCCTCTCTACCGTCTCTACTGCCGCTCTACCGCCTCTACTGCCTCTCTACCGCCTCTACTGCCTCTCTACCGCCTCTACTGCCTCTCTACCGTCTCTACTGCCTCTCTACTGTCTCTACTGCCTCTCTACCGTCTCTACTGCCTCTCTACCGTCTCTACTGCCTCTCTACCGTCTCTACTGCCTCTCTACTGTCTCTACTGCCTCTCTACCGTCTCTACTGCCTCTCTACCGCCTCTACTGCCTCTCTACTGTCTCTACTGCCTCTCTACTGTCTCTACTGCCTCTCTACTGTCTCTACTGCCTCTCTACCGTCTCTACTGCCTCTCTACTGTCTCTACTGCCTCTC
>NW_027663198.1:0-2500 GCF_963989245.1 Nansenia antarctica | reverse complement strand
GGACAGTAACAGCGGAGTTCCTGAAACAACAAAGAATTCCTCACGATATCGCCCGATCACCTGGGGAAGAGTCCTGACCCTGAGGCGCAAACGTCGGCGTAGGGACCGCAAGCAACGCCGGGGCCGCAGGGAGGCCTGCTAGCTAGGCTGAGGAGGTGCCCGGACAAGCCAGCTTTGCCGAGTATATTCCTCTCTAACGTAAGATCCCTAGCTAACAAGATGGACGAACTGAGACTGCAGGTAGCTACCAACAACACCGTGGGGGACAGCTGTGTGATTATTCTCACAGAAACCTGGCTCAGCGCTTCCATTGTCGACTCCGCGGTCGCATTACAAGGCCGCTCGCTTCACCGAGCGGACAGGACGTTGCTTAGCGAGAAAACGCGCGGGGGCGGACTGGTCATATCTACGAAGGACAGCTGGTGCTTAAACACAAAAATTGTAAGTAGCCACTGCTCCCCAGACCTGGAATACTTGACTGTTAAATGCCGACCCACATACCTCCCGAGGGAATTCAATGCAGTGTACATAACAGCTGTTTACATTGCACCAAGCGCGGTTGCTAGCTTAGCATTAGCCCGGCTACATGACGTCATCAGTGGTGGACAGAGCACAGATCCTCAAGCAGTACACATCGTAGCGGGGGACTTTAATCATGCTGACCTGAAGGTAGTACTACCCAAGTTTTATCAGCATGTTAAATGTGCAACAAGAGGAGATAACACACTGGACAAGGTATACACCAACATCAAGCTTGCCTACAAAGCTAGACCGCTAGCTCATCTAGGCATGTCTGACCACGTGTCCATCCTCCTGATCCCAGCCTACACTCCCATGAGGAAAAGTGCTCCCATCACCACTAAGACTGTCAGAACCTGGCCAGCAGGGTCCGCTCCACTGCAGATCTGCCTGAATGACATCTCATGGCAGGAATATGAGCATGAGGACCTGGAATAGTTCACGTCGTCGGTTCTGAACCACATAGTGAACTGCACCAATTCAGCCACCGTGGACAAACGTGTCCGGGTCTACCCCAACACGAAGCCATGGATGACTGAGAAGGTCCGACAACTGCTCAAGGAGAGGAACAACACCTTCTCAGCGAAGGACAAACTGCTGTACAACACCACCAGGGCAAACCTAAACCGTGGCATCCGGGAGGCCAAGGCAGACCACAGAGAGAAGATTGAGGAATGCTTCCTGAGCAACGACTCCAGGCGGGTGTGGCAGGGGGTTCAGCACATGACAAACTTCAGAGCCAACAGGCTCACAGCCGCTGAGGGCGACCCCCTGCTGGCGGAAGAGCTGAACTCCTTCTACGCCCGGTTCGACGAGGGGCGAATGGAGGTAACCACAACACAAACACCACTCTCTCCAGCTCTCAGCAGCCTCACCCTCACAGAGCATGAAGTGAGACGCGTGCTGAAGGCGGTGGACCCCAGGAAAGCCTCAGGGCCGGACGGCATCCTGGGACGGGTGCTGAGGGACTGTGCCGACCAGCTGGCCGGGGTTTTCACCAAAATCTTCAACCAGTCCCTGTCCCAGGCCACCATCCACCCTGCCTGAAAACCTCAACAATCATCCCAGTCCCGAAGAAAAGCACGGTGAGCTGCCTAAACGACTACCGCCCGGTGGCACTCACACCAATCATCATGAAGTGCTTCGAGAAACTGGTCCGGGCCCATATAGTCACATGCCTCCTGCCCAACCTGGATCCATACCAGTTCGCCTACAGAGCCCACAGGTCCACAGAGGACGCTATCGCGACGACTCTCCACTCCACTCTATCCCACCTGGAGAGGGGGAACAGCTACGCGAGACTGCTCTTTGTGGACTTCAGCTCTGCTTTCAACACTATCCTTCCAGACAGGGTAGTGACAAAACTACTAGACCTGGGACTATCACACTCCATCTGCACATGGATCAAGGACTTCCTGTCTGACCGCCCCCAGAGAGTGCGGGTGGG
This sequence comes from Nansenia antarctica, assembly GCF_963989245.1. Taxonomy (NCBI): domain Eukaryota; kingdom Metazoa; phylum Chordata; class Actinopteri; order Argentiniformes; family Microstomatidae; genus Nansenia; species Nansenia antarctica. The sequence goes on along the minus strand of NW_027663198.1, from coordinate 534 downwards.
CTCCAACACACCTCCACAGCCCTCAGACTCAGCATTGGGTCCCCCCAGGGCTGCGTGCTGAGCCCCATCCTCTACAACCTCTACACCCACGACTTCACCCCCGTCCACCCCAGCAACTCCATCATAAAGTTTGCAGACGACACCACCGTGGTGGGCTGCATCTCGGGGGGGGACGAGGCGGCGTACAGGGTTGAGGTGGAACAGCTGGGCAAGCTGTGCAAGGTTAACAACCTGCTGCTGAACCAGTTAAAGACCCAGAAAATCATCGTGGACTTCAGGAGGAAAACATCTGAGGTCCAGCCCCTGCTAGTCGATGGAGGGAGCGTGGAGAGAGTCTCAACTCTCCGATTCCTGGGGGTGCACATACAGGAGGACCTGTCCTTGAGGACCAACACAGCAGCCATCATCAAGAAGGCACAACAGCGGCTCTACTTCCTGAGAGTCCTCAGGAAATACCACCTCAGACAGGAGCTGCTTGTGACCTTCTACCGCTGCACAGTGGAGAGCATCCTCACCTACTGCATTTGCGTGTGG
>NW_027663199.1:107500-222674 GCF_963989245.1 Nansenia antarctica | reverse complement strand
ACTATTTCCATCGTTACAACGCCGTTACCGTTACCGGTAATTCAATGCGGCGCGTTACTACTGAAGCTTCTCATTGTCATCCGACCTCAGTCACAGCTGCAAAGGTGTTTTTTGTTTGTTTGTTGGGGAGGGGAGGGGCGAGACAACCGCTTAAATGATCATGATTGGCTATGGTAGAGTTAAGGGATCATGATTGGCTATGGTAGAGTTAAGTGATCATGATTGGCTATGGTAGAGAAAATGTCATGGTAAGCCAACCATAGTTCAGTGTTGTGCGGATGTTTCTACACACAAACCACACGCGCGCACAGCACCACACACACACTGTAACTATCAGAGAGATACACGCAGCAATGGCGAGTCCCGAGTGATCTGAGGTGAACGTGGCGTTTTCACTTCATATTGGCTAGGATGGTTAGATGACTGGGTTGGCTGGATGAATGAATGCATGCATGGATGGATGAGTGTTAGGAAGGAGTGTACGGATGGATAGATGAATGAATGAATGTTTAGGAGCTAAAGTTGGATTTGTCCAAGAAATTCATGTCTTACTTTTTCAGTACTACTTTAAAAGCACTTCATATTGTTTAACTGTTTACTTTTGTTGTGTTGAAAATACTTGAAGTTACAGTATGTCTACCAGTTGTCTGAAGTTGTGTGACAGTTTGATTTATTTAATTTACACTACAAAGGTTTAAAAGCACTTCATATTGTTAAATGTTTACTTTTGTAATGAAGAAAATACTTGAAGTACAGTATGTCTACCAGTTGTGGTCTGTTGAAGTGCAATAAATATGAAAAGTTCCCTGCTGAAACCTGCTCAGAAAAAAATATCCAAATAATTTTCTTCCTGATAGGGACACTTTGGTCCCCTAGATGGCACATTTATCTTCTAATCTGGCAGTGGGTAAGCTTTTCCTTGTCACATTTGGCTGACTGACCTTAACTTGTCAGCTCTACACCACGGCTAGCCCGCCGCACCGTGGTAAAAAGTAACGCAATAGTTACTTTCCCTAGTAACTAGTTACTTTTATAATGAAGTAATTCAGTTACTAACTCAGTTACTTTTTGGGATAAGTAACTAGTAACTATAACTAATTACCTTTTTAAAGTAACGTGCCCAACACTGGTCATGTATGTACCTTTAAGGATGTAAGGATTGGTCACCTACCTGATACTGAGCTAATTACCGTGAGTGATGCACCTGGTAGGACGGCTTTATATAGGTGATCAAAATGTGTGTTCGCCAGGGAATGGTGGATCTGATAATGTTTTCTATCGCACAGCGTATCGCACAGCAGATACATATTACTTGAGGAAAGTCAACCTGAGTTTTGTTTAGTTTAGTTTAATAAATTATTTGATTTTGATAACTACGACTCCGAGTGCTTTCTAGGAGTGTGAATTTGGGAAAACATCCACCGTAACCTCAGTGGCTAAATGGAAGTAGGAGACAGGGATTAGCCACTTCAGGGACAGAATTCATTTAAATACCAAGCAGCCGTAAACACAGAATCACACACACACACACACACACACACACACACACACACACAGACGCGCGCACACACACACACGCACATCAGCAGCAGCAGCAGTACCTCCAGGGCGGTGGCGAAGCGGGCCACGGCGGCACCGTATCTCTTCTGCCTGTAGTACGACTCGCCGGCCCGCACGGCGACATCCAACCATCTGTCAATTTGAGGCAGAAAGGCGAGATTAGGTGGACTGGGAGGGCCTCCTATCTCACACGCCTGACACTTTAATTGTGAGCAGGCAGCTGCCGCCGCTGAAGAGGAGGAGGCAGAGGAGGACGAGGAGGAGGTGGGGGGTGGTGGTGGTGGTGGTGGATTCTGGGTAAGGAACTGTTTGTCGAACTGTTCGTCACCGAACACCAGCTTGGTCTCTGTCTCCACCAGGCTCTTGGGGGTGAGGCGGCGGGGGGGGGGGGGGGGAGGAGGGGGGCGGAGGTGTACGGCCTCCTCTGCTCCTCGGCCCGCGGAGGTCGCTCTCTGACGCGGGGGGGACCCCCCCACCCCTTGCTTTTCTCCGTCTTCCTCCTCTTGGGCCTCTTGGTGCTGGTGTCTGGCGTCGACCTCCGTCTCCGGGTCTGGGGCTGGGGCTGGGGTTGGGGATGGGGATGGGGATGGGGCTGGGGCTGGGGATGGGGATGGGAGGGCTTCCTCAAACCCTCTGCTCCAGGCGCCGGTCTCACTGTCTGGCTCTGGGTCTGGGTCTGCACCGTCTGGGTGTTTGAAGACACCGGATCTCTGGTAGCTTAAAGCATCCTCATTGCACCTGTAGGGAAGGATGCAATCATCAGTATGAGCTCAATTATGAAGCTGAAGGGCGTCACGCTGCCTATTTTAACTACGCCGAGAGGCTGGGATCAGTCTCAGCCAGGAGTGTTGACACAACACCCCCGTGTGCTGTGAAAACTACCACAGAAGTGGAGAAAATATGACATCTTATCGAACTGCAGTTCTCAGGTTATATTAGGCAGGTTTGAAACAGGGGAGAGTAGAGCAAGAGGAAGGAGAGAGAGGGGGGGAGAGAGAGAGAGAGAGAGAGAGAGAGAGAGAGAGAGAGAGAGAGAGAGAGAGAGAGAGAGAGAGAGAGAGAGAGAGAGAGAGAGAGAGAGAGAGAGAGAAATATGTTTCTGGGTTGATTACACAGACACCAATTTCCATATCACATATTCTCATAGGTATTAACTTCATTCAGTGACATGCCGCACAGACATTTACATCTGAGATATAGTAGGCCCTAGAACAATATCTATATGTTATATCTCTATGCAGATATCTAAGCAGTCAACAATATGATACGGGGGAGATTGTCTGTGTCAAACCGGATATGAGGAACTCTCAATATATATATATATATATATATATTATATATATATATATATATATATATATATATATATATATATATATATATATATATACATAGTGCAATCGTAATTTGTATCAACATGTCAAGTCTGCATAGCATACACACACTGCTTAGTTTAGCTTTCAGAAAAAATGCCAAAAAAGCCGGGTGTCACATCTCCTCGCTGCCGGTTCAATATTGAAATGCCAAGTTAGTCGATTTCAAACTCTTCATGCATGATCGTCGTAACTTTATTTCAGCCCACTCACCTCCACTTTTGATTGCTCTTGCCAGTGTCGAAATCATGTTCGATCAGCTGCGTTCTGTTCGTAAAACAACACGTGTGTTGTCGTGACAGTGGAGCCCCAGTTCGAACGCATCCTTCAAAACTTGTTTTTGATACAATGCGATGTTTGACGCGGCAAATGCCTGTATGTATTTATTTATTTAAGATTCTTTTTTTCTGAGTGGGGCAGTCCCAACTCATATTTTTCATCTTATTGAAAAGAGTTAGTGAAGATAGGTAGGAAATGGACGTTGGAATGGAATTTGTCACTTTGTTTGGTGAGTTTTTAAAATGATAAATTTCTGATTGAGTTATCGTTTTATTCATAGTCTCCCTCACTTTCCCTGTCTGTTTTGAAATGCACTGTGCATACAGGTCATTATCTTGCTAGATCTCCATTGAAGTTGGTCTAAATATGTCTTGTTTCTTGTGGTCATTAAACAGTTCATTCGTTCATAGTTCGATGGCCGGAATCGAACCGGGGAACCTGCGATTACGCGGCAGGCGAGCTATGCCACCCCGGCGCCGCTTGTCGCTTGTCTATATCGTTTTAACTGCGAGACGCAGAAGAGCTCAGCGGGTCTGACAGCAGCTTGCTATTTTTATAGACATCCCGTAATTCCAAGTGACATCATACCTCAGCAACAGCTTGGTGACAGATGTAGAGTACAGTCTCTCCACAGGGGGAGGCGGCGCGGTCCCTGGCAGCCTGGTTAACACTCCGGCTTCACCTCTCAGGATGGATTAATGTGCCGCGCAAATCAGCTCATATCTGACTCTGATCTCTACACACTTCTACTGGCTAAGTAACTGTAATTGAAAGCCACATTTATGAACCTTCACAAAGGAAAAGGGTGAGGGGGACTGTCTGTCTGTCTGTGATGTGTGTGTGTGTGTGTGTGTGTGTGTGTGTGTGTGTGTGTGTGTGTGTGTGTGTGTGTGTGTGTGTGTGTGTGCGTGTGTGTGTGTGTGAGTTTTCATGCGCCTGTGTGTGTGTGTGTGTGTGTCTGTGTGTTTTTTCATGCGCCTGTGTGTGTGTGTGTGTGTGTGTGTGTGTCTGTGTATGTGTATGTGTGTGTCTTCATGCGCCTATGTGTGTGTGTCTGTGTATGTGTGTGTTTTCATGCACCTGTGTGTATGTATGTTTGTGTTTTCATGCGCCTGTGTGTATGTATGTGTGTGTTTTCATGCGCCTGTGTGTGTATGTATGTGTGTGTTTTCCTGCGCCTGTGTGTGTCTGTGTATGTGTGTGTTTTCATGCGCCTATGTATCTGTGTATGTGTGTGTTTTCATGCGCCTGTGTGTGTGTGTGTCTGTGTGTGTTTTCATGCGCCTGTGTGTGTATGTATGTGTGTGTTTTCATGCGCCTGTGTGTGTATGTATGTGTGTGTTTTCCTGCGCCTGTGTGTGTCTGTGTGTGTTTTCATGCGCCTATGTGTCTGTGTATGTGTGTGTTTTCATGCGCCTGTTTGTGTGTGTGTGTGTGTGTGTTTTCATGCGCCTGTGTGTGTATGTATGTGTGTGTTTTCATGCGCCTGTGTGTGTGTGTGTGTCTGTGTGTGTTTTCATGCGCCTGTGTGTGCGTGTCTGTGTGTGTTTTCATGCGCCTGTGTGTGTATGTGGTCGCGGCCCCCCTCAGGCCTGCCCTCCCATCCCTCCAGCCCCTATGTGCGGCGAGCGACCGAGGAGAGACCTCACCCATTACAATCAGCACAGAACAGCCAACACAGCAGCTCTTCCTTCTCTTCGGTTGCCCTGTAGTCCAGTCAATCTGTGGTTTAACCCAGGGGAAATTGCAATAGTAATCATTCAAGTTTTTTTGTGATCCCTAGGGACAACCAAATAACATATTAAAAGTCTTAGTCTTAATATTTATTGGATCAAGGTAAATTCAGGGGTCGAAAATGTGGTTTTTTGTGCCAGGCGCAACACAGCCAGTTAATAGGATAAAAAAAATAACTAATAGATATCACCATGAAACTTCCCCAGTTAATCACTTACATTAAGACTACTATCTTTTCTATTACAAGTTTTCTGAAATATTATGTTTAAATATGCAAATTAGGCATTATCTAATGAAATATGTGCTAATTTGCATAACATTCAAGATCAGAAATCTGAACATTGGATAAAGCCAGGTTAAAAATTCTTGTTTCATCTTGTTGTCATATTAGAGTCACGGTCCTCTATAACAGGGAATTTGGAACGTTCCATGGCCATCAATTGTTCGGATATTATGGTCAGCATTATCAGCAACATATTGTATGAAGTGCCCAGGTGTGAGTCCACGTACCTCAAGTTTCTCAGCTACTGCAGCACTTCTTTCATACATCTGTACCTCTGGATATGAACAGCCAAACCCAAGGTGATACAGACTGTCAACTAGAAATTTTGATGCAAAGTGGTGATGCATTTGTACACCAACCCCAAGCTGAAGTGGTGGAAGTAGAGCTCTTGGTCTGGTAGCTTGCATCATGGCTTGGCCGATGGAACAAACTTTTAATTCCTTTTCTTTCCCAACAAATAGTGTGCGCAGGAAGAGTTGCAGAGACTGTGGAACATATAGCAGTGTCTTCATCACTGATGACATTTCTAGACTTGTTGGATAGGAACTATTTCCCTGCACAACAGACCTAATGTCAGATTTCAAGACTTCTGCTGCAGCCATAATAAGCCTCTCCTTGTCATTATCATTGCTCTTGGATCCTTCAAAAAAGTCATGGAGAATTGCTGAAGCCGTCCTTCGGAATGTCACCACATTCTGTTTTCCTTTTACCTCACTGAGCAAAATGTCACAACCAAAGTGACTCTGAAGTTGTTCTTTCATGTGGCGAAAGCTGTATGGCTCCTCATCATCTCCTAAGTAGTCCTTCATCCTGATGATGAGGTCATTTATTGTCCTCTGCTCCTCATCACTATGGCGCAGATAGTCTGCCACTTTCAAAAAAGCATCACCACGAGAAAGGGACCGGGGCCTCCCAGATTTACGCCTTTTTGAGCCATCTTGAAAACACTTGGGAACTTGTCTTCCAGTTCTGAAGCTGCCGTTGCAAGACTTGTGGTATACTGTGTCAGCAGCGTGAAGGTCATTCACATATAGCAATCTTCCTCTCACTATATCAGACCAATGGTCCGAACGCTTAGTGCAACATTCAGTAAGTAATTTGGTCTGGAACAAACTTTTAATTCCTTTTCTTTCCCAACAAATAGTGTGCGCAGGAAGAGTTGCAGAGACTGTGGAACATATAGCAGTGTCTTCATCACTGATGACATTTCTAGACTTGTTGGATAGGAACTATTTCCCTGCACAACAGACCTAATGTCAGATTTCAAGACTTCTGCTGCAGCCATAATAAGCCTCTCCTTGTCATTATCATTGCTCTTGGATCCTTCAAAAAAGTCATGGAGAATTGCTGAAGCCGTCCTTCGGAATGTCACCACATTCTGTTTTCCTTTTACCTCACTGAGCAAAATGTCACAACCAAAGTGACTCTGAAGTTGTTCTTTCATGTGGCGAAAGCTGTATGGCTCCTCATCATCTCCTAAGTAGTCCTTCATCCTGATGATGAGGTCATTTATTGTCCTCTGCTCCTCATCACTATGGCGCAGATAGTCTGCCACTTTCAAAAAAGCATCACCACGAGAAAGGGACCGGGGCCTCCCAGATTTACGCCTTTTTGAGCCATCTTGAAAACACTTGGGAACTTGTCTTCCAGTTCTGAAGCTGCCGTTGCAAGACTTGTGGTATACTGTGTCAGCAGCGTGAAGGTCATTCACATATAGCAATCTTCCTCTCACTATATCAGACCAATGGTCCGAACGCTTAGTGCAACATTCAGTAAGTAATTTGGTCTGGAAGTCTTTGGTCCTGACAGGAATCAGTTTGAACTCTTTTAACTTGCCTGAATATCTGTCATGCACCCCACAAAACAAACAGTGATCTTTGTATGAAAATGAGGGGCCAGATGATCTGCGCTTACAACCAACTACCCCTGCTTCAATATCTTGCTGCTGTTTCTTCTGTTTTTCTATGTCCTGTGGGTTGGTAAATTTCCTCCGGCATTCTACATGAACCACTTGGCCAGGGACTACGGTTATGCCTACATTGCATTGTTCATTGGCTCTGACAATACCATCACATCCCTTCTGTGTTAACTTGACAGTCGGCACGTCATCAGATGTTTGGTTCCCACAGAATACACACTCATCCGTCTCCATCTGGAACAAAGTTATTAAACAAGGCACACTTTTAACACTGGACGAGGTATACACCAACATCAAACGTGCTTACAAGGCTAGTCCGCTAGCTCATCTAGGCATGTCTGACCATGTGTCAATCCTCCTGATCCCAGCGTACACTACCATGGGGAAAAGTGCTCCCATCACCACTAAGACTGTCATAACCTGGCCAGAAGGGTCCGCTCCACTGCAGATCTGCCTAAATGACACCCCATGGCAGGAATATGAGCATGAGGACCTGGAACAGTACACGTCGTCGGTTCTGAACCACATAGTGAACTGCACCAACTCAGTCACCGTGGACAAACGGGTCCGGGTCTACCCCAACACGAAGCCATGGATGACTGGGAAGGTCCAAAAACTGATCAACGAGAGGGACAACGCCTTCTTCGCAGGGAAGAGCACACCGCTGTACAGCACCACCAGGGCTAACCTAAAGCGCGGAATCAAAGCGGCCAAGGCAGACCACAGAGAGAAGATTGAGGAATGCTTCCTGAGCAACGACTCCAGGCGGATGTGGCAGGGGGTTCAGCACATGACAAACTTCAGAGCCAACAGGCTCACAGCCGCAGAGGACGACCCCCTGCTGGCGGGAAAGCTGAACACCTTCTACGCCCGGTTCGACGAGGGGCGAACGGAGGTAACCACAACACAAACATCACTCTCTCCAGCTCTCAGCAGCCTCACCCTCACAGAGCATGAAGTGAGACGCGTGCTGAAGCCGGTGGACCCCAGGAAAGCCTCGGGGCCGGATGGCGTCTTGGGACGGGTGCTGAGGGACTGCGCCGACCAGCTGGCCGGGGTTTTCACCAACATCTTCAACCAGTCCCTGTCCCAGGCCACCATCCCACCCTGCCTGAAAACCTCAACTATCATCCCAGTCCCGAAGAAAAGCACGGTGAGCTGCCTAAACGACTACCGCCCGGTGGCACTCACACCAATCATCATGAAGTGCTTCGAGAAACTAGTCCGGGCCCACATACTCACACGCCTCCCGCCCAACCTGGATCCATACCAGTTCGCCTACAGAGCCCACAGGTCCACAGAGGACGCCATCGCGACGACTCTCCACGCCACTCTATCCCACCTGGAGAGGGGAAACAGCTACGCGAGACTGCTCTTTGTGGACTTCAGCTCCGCCTTCAACACCATCCTCCCAGACAGGCTAGTGACCAAACTACTAGACCTGGGTCTATCACACTCTATATGTGCATGGATCAAGGACTTCCTGACCGACCGCCCCCAGAGGGTGCGGGTGGGCCCCCACACCTCCACAGCCCTCAGACTCAGCACTGGGTCCCCCCAGGGCTGCGTGCTAAGCCCCATCCTCTACAACCTCTACACCTACGACTTCACCCCTGTCCACCCCAGCAACTCCATCGTAAAGTTTGCAGACGACACCACCGTGGTGGGATGCATCTCGGGGGGGGACGAGGCGGCGTACAGGGATGAGGTAGAGCAACTGAGCAAGCTGTGCAAGGTTAACAACCTGCTGCTGAACAAGTCAAAGACCCAGGAAATCATCGTAGACTTCAGGAGGAAAAAGTCCGAGATCCAGCCCCTGCTCATCGACGGAGAGAGCGTGGAGAGAGTCTCAACCCTCCGATTCCTGGGGATGCACATGCGGGATGACCTGACCTGGAAGGACAACACAAAAGCCACCATCAAGAAGGCACAACAGCGGCTATACATCCTGAGAGTCCTCAGGAAGGAACACAGCAAGCAGGAGATACTGGTGACCTTCTACCGCGGCGCAGTGGAGAGCATCCTCACCTACGGCATCTGCAACTGGTTCTCCAGCTGCACAACCGCGGAGAGAAATGCGCTACAGAGAGTCGTGAGAACAGCACAGAAGATCACCGGCGCCCCCCTCCCCTCTCTGGAAGAGCTGTACAACACACGCTGTCTCAGGAAGGCCTCCAAGATCTCCAGGGACCCAACCCACCCTGGGTACGAACACTTTACCCGGCTGCCCTCGAAAAGGCGGTTCAGGACCTTGGCCGCAAGGACAAACAGACTGAAGAACAGCTTCTACCACAGGGCCGTCCAGGCCCTGAACACAGCAAAGACCTAGGTTCTGGGCCCTGGACAGTCTGGACGGATTGATGGCAGCTGCTGGACTGAAAAAATCAGGTGTAGTGCTGAGGCACAAATATGTACATTTCAAGCCTGCAAACTGCGACACTTTAAATAAATGTGCAATAACACTATTGTGCAATATGACAACCCTAGTCGTCTATCTGTACAGTATAGTATAGTGGATAGTGTACATAGCCTTTATTTATGTAAACCAGCTCCTTCCCTTCTTGTGATTTTTTTAAAAGTGTTTTTTTTTCTTTCCTAACACCAGGGGAGCCACCCCTCCTAAATGTCGTTGTTTGGTACCTGTACTGTAGCAATGACAATAAAGACCATTCATTCATTCATTCATTCATTCATTCATTCATTCATTTAAACTTCTGATATATTTTGCTCTGCTAACGAACACTATCACCCTGCCAGCTGTGGCTAGCTAGCAAATGTCAGCTAACCACTAGCTAACATGACGAGTAACCTGTAATTCAATGCAGCAAAAATGAAGACTGTTGACAATTATAAACGTGTTTTATTGTATTGAGTCGTAGAATTAAAGGAATGTCTAATCCTTTGTTTGAACTAGGCTACTTACCAGTGACAGCTGTACACACACTGTGGCTAGCTAGCAAACGTCAGCTAACCGCTAGCGAAGAGTAACCTGTAATTCAATGCAGCAAACGCCCGTTTTTTTTTTAACCGGGCGTTTTTCTACCCGGTTTTGCCTTCCATCCACACGCACCCTGCGTTCGCGGTTACTGAAACCTTGCTTTCTTGAGAACTCCGGCCAGGGTGAACTTTTGTAGAAACTCCGGTTTCAGCGGAGAGGTGTATACGAGAAAACCGGGGTTTTCGGCTTGAACGTCAATTGTGCGACATCTATGACGTCAGAATATATGCGCCATTAGGCATTAGGCATTAGGCTACTTGTAAACAAAGAAGAAGAAGCAGAAGAAGAAGAGGCTACATGTGCTAAGATGGACGTAAGGAAGATCCTGCTGATTTTAAACATGCTAACAGGAGTAGTTTCTTGTATGCAGAATAAAATCCAGTTAATCGCCGAGTTACTGGAGCAACAGAGGCACCGGAATATGCAACGGAGAATGCTGCTAGAACCAGCAGTCTTCTTTTAAAGTAACATAAACAAACTGTACAATAAAAATGTAAAAATGTAAAATAAGTCTCTTGTTATTTACAAGGTAATATTAATTGAGCTGCCTTTTCAGTAAAAAAAAAAAACTTAAAGGTGTAGGCCTACATACAACATTGGTTACATGGTTACACTACACACTTAAGGGCTCTGCACACAGCGTGCGATTTCTGTTGCGTGTCAACATTCCATTTTGAAGTTTGAATGGAAGTCTATGAGAACATCGCATTTCAACACACACGGCCCCGATTTTAATCGCACGGCGAAAATTCGATTCCATTCATTTTGAATGGGACAAAGCACACGGCGTGCGAGTTTTGTCGCACTGTCAAATTTGTGCTTTTTCCCATTCAAAATGAATGGAATCGAATTTTCGCCGTGCGATTAAAATCGGGGCCGTGTGTGTTGAAATGCGATGTTCTCATAGACTTCCATTCAAACTTCAAAATGGAATGTTGACACGCAACAGAAATCGCACTCTGTGTGCAGAGCCCTTTACACGCGGTTTTGTGTGGATGGTGTTTTTTTATAACTGTGATTGTGTGGACGCGTTACCAAAAAAACGGTGTAGTGTGGACAAGGCCTAGCTAGCAGCGTTTGTTGTGGTTTCATCAGTGACTTTTCTCCCATTCTGTGTTTGAGGTGCACCAACATTCAAATACTCGTGTCGTCTTCAATTTCTGTCCGATTTCAATGTGTGACACATCATTTGAAAGCTTACAATCTGTATTTTCAGAATATGTAAAAAAACTGAAAGTGTATGTTGGCAACTGATTGATGAAAATATTGTCTGGCGTCACATTTGGCAAATAAGTGGGTGTTGGGGTAGTTGTACCCCTAATACAGGTATAAGACTTAAGAATATCCTCTGAAAAAGTGTTTTATTGGAAAGATTGACCCCCAAAACATAGGAAAAGACACCAAATATGTTGGATAGGTAAACATAGGCCCTCCAATATTAACACCATTTTACCCAGATGGCGTCACTCAAAAACATTGTTTAACCTCTTTTGACCTTGAAAAAAGTATGATCCAATAAATTAATTAATTAAGACTTTTAGTATATGATGCAGGAGGGTATTAGGAACAATAAAAACTATGAAACATTACTATTGCAATTTCTCCTGGGTTGGGCCTTTTTTTTAGTTAGATTGACTGGACTACTGGCGATGCATATAAATAGCTGTTTACTGTGACTGTGTGTGTGTGTGTGTGTGTGTGTGTGTGTGTGTGTGTGTGTGTGTGTGTGTGTGTGTGTGTGTGTGTGTGTGAGTGTGAGTGAGAGCTGTGGTGAGAAATACTACTATCTGTGTGAAAACTGTCATTGCTCTGCAGTGTTTTCACATTCTTATTATGTGTCCGCAGGGGTGTTAGGAGACAGTAATGTGTGTGTGTGTTTAGGGGTTTGTGTTTGTGTGAGTGTGTGTGTGGAGGGATGGTGGTGTGTGTGTGTGTGTGTGTTAGGAGACAGTAATGTTTCCCTGTGTGTGTGTTTAGGGGTTTGTGTTTGTGTGAGTGGGGTCGGAGGGGGGTGTGTGTGTGTATGGAGGGATGGTGGTGTGTGTGTGTGTGTGTGTGTGTGTTAGGAGCAGTAACATTTTCCCTGGGTTCATAAAGAGGAGGAGGAGGAGGAGGAGGAGGAGTAGGAGTGCTGGTATATAGTATGCTGTATATTTTGCGCTAAGGAAGTGCTTCTGGACACTCCTGCACTTTAAACGAGTCAGGGCCTATTATTTTCTCTTTCTCTCTCTCTCTCCGTCTCTCTTTTTCTCTGCGTCTTTTTCTCTCCGCATCTGTTTGTGGGTAATGAGGTATCATTATGCAGAGGAGGAGAGCGACAGCTATCTTAATGCTGACTCTCCTGATTCATCTGCTAAGAGTTGAGTCAATCAACGGCAGTTAGCAGGTTCCCAAGAAGAACTCAAACCAATTATTGTTCTCGAGCCTCAAGAGTACTTGTTTGGCTTAGTTTAGTTCATTCCTTTATAGTTTTGTGGACAGTCCCCATTAATTAACAGCAGTAAAGCCGTAAAAATGGAGCTGCTTTAGCCTACATGGCTAATTTCCAGGTGTCGTCCCCGGCAAGTTGTGCAAACCTAACATGCAACCTGAAATACATGAGTTAAAAGAAAAATAATGACATTTATATGTAGAGCAAGCATAAGTAAAATGAAGAAAGACGTAGAAACATATCGCACACAATTGGAGCAAGCACAAACAAGCAGGCACAGATGATGGCAGCAATCAATGCGGTTCATGATATAAAAACAATACAAGGGGGACAAGGGAAAAGAAAATGGTCACAGCAACCACATTGAAGGAAGCACATACAAGACATACATGGAGGGGAGTAGCAGAGGTGGAGGGGCAGCATCGCTGATTATTTAAGCAATATCACACGAGAGGGAGTGCTGTTATACTGAATATCAGCACGGCTGTGATTCGGTCGTAGGTACGAGCCTGCAGGCCGAGTACCGAAGACAATCACAACTTGGACACTTGGACATAGAATAATAAGACACTTGAGTCTGGGTTCAACAAAGGTATAACCAGTTTTCTTCGGTTCTCTCGACACCTGTCAGTCACCTAGTGGTATATCATGAACTCTCTCTAAGGCGCATGCGCTGTCCTGACTATGAATTAACCCATTCATTACACTACGGATGACGTATTAGGGTTGTCCCATGAAGGGTTGTCCCATTTCCCTAGGGGAACCACTACGGCTCTGGCTCCAAAACGAGTGACTCCAAAACGAGTGACTCCAAAAACGTTGTTGTTGTGCTTGTTATAAAGAAAAGGTCTATAATGCATTTAAATGAATGATACAACCCATTAATAATATTACCTAATAACAACTGCTCGGATTAGATTGCGGGTGGAAATCAAAATGCGCATCATGTACAAGTCAGACGAACGTTTGATAGATAACTTTACATATGTGTACCATCATCCGCTGTCAAACGCCACAGGTAATAATTGATTTATGATTGTACATCTCTGAAATGCTTGACTGTCATGCAGCGTTGCGTTACTGTCACGTTAGACACAGCACCGACATAAAAGCAATATTTTGGTTATGCTTGTTATAAATAAAAGGTCTATAATGCATTGTAATGACATTGAACTAAGATAATACGATGGTTATCATCATTTTTCAAGTCTTTAATTACAAGTAATTCCAGAAAAAGTAAATGACATTTCAGGCTCGCTTCCGTATTACGAGAGCGAAAAGAACATTTCTGTAGATGTTTCGCAATGCATGCCGGAAGGGAGTCTCATGGCTCCGAATCGAACGAGGGTCAAGATTTTCTCCGAACAGAGCCAACCCTAACCCTAAACCTAACCCTAACCCTAAATGAGTAATGAATTGGGACACCACTACGGCTACACGTGAACGCGCAAAACGGAGATTAGGGGTGAAAACGGAGCCAGAGTGGTGAATTGGGATTCACCCAATGAGTCCCAAAGAATTGTTGGGGTACCAGAAAGAGCCACATCATACATGCAGGCTCACAAAAGCTCTCACTCACACACACGCAATACATTTCCAATAGGCTATGAGACCAGTGGTGTCATTTCAGCAAAAGCCAAGGTATGGCAATGTACAGAATAGGGGGGGTTGAGGGGGGGTTTCAAATCAGTTGTGCAATAGTCTATTTTGGTGAGTTGTTGCTATACAATTGACTTATATTACATTAAGGTAATGAATAAAGGAGACAGCTACAGTATGTAGGTAGTAATCTACATCTTTCCTAGCAGGTGGACCTGGTTCAATCTCCTTAGAAACAAAACATTACAGATGTAGCTATTCTCAACTCTAAATTAACTGCACTGTTAAAACACTAGTATTTTAAGACATCACCTGTGTCCTGTACTTGTCTCTGCTGCCCTTTGACCAAAAAAGCTCCTTGTTATGTCCATTTTCCTTTTTCTCACTGGCATATTTGTGTTACAGATCACCTATTACAAGTGAGACGATTGACAATATCAAAAACATGCTTGCACACACATATAACTTACTCACACACAAGTTAGTGTTACTGGCCCCAATTTGGTACAATTATTACAGAAATTATTGAGAATAGAGACATGGTTGACATTAAACTAGCTGTTGTTGTACCCTTTAACATTCGCTAACTAGCTTGTTACAGTTAGCTTCACAATCGCGGGTGACGTTAGGTCGGGTTTTTCACTAAAATAAAATGTAATTAGAACATGTTTGTACTGACACAACATGACATGAACTTGTTCATTAATATATTACATTTGAACCAACAGTATTATGGCGTTTATACCGTTTGTTTAACCCACCTGAATGAATGAGAATCGTGGACAAGGTTTTAACATTAACGTTACTCATGGCTTGTTTATTGAGGAACCGATGTCCCGCTCCAGTGTTGCCAGATTGGGCTACTTTTGGTCACTCTGGACGGGTGGATTCGGCAGCTTTTAGACTGGTTGGGCTTGAAATTGTCAATCCCGTCTGGCAACCCTACGCTCCACTACAGCGCCTGGCTGGGGGGGGTGAGATGGAGCCGGGAGGATGTTGAGTTACCGTTGTGGATAAAATCACCAACATGACAACACGTGTTTCAGATACAATTTTCAGGGGAAATTTTTTTTATGGAGGTATGGCGAGTGCCATGAATTGCTAAACCAAAACGACGCCTATTGAGACACAGCGAGCGAGCCACACACTTTTAATGAATGGATTAAAGAGCCGCACACAGACAGGCAAAATAAAATTGTGTACGTACTTAAGTCTATAAATACCAAATATACTTGAGAATGAGCTTTGTATTTACGCCCTGAGATAGTGGCTCAATTATAGCAGCTGAATTAAGCCAAGTGAGCGGGAGAGGGCAGAGAAGGGTGGCTTCTCTGTAAGTTGCATTTGTAGTGAGGCTGATAGGCATAACAATTGTGCATTTTATGACTAAAGCATGACACTTTCTACAGTGTTTCTATAGACTGTAAACTTCATTTTTAGACGTGGAACCACTTCAGATTTGACCTCTGGCGTCAGGTAGACTAAAGGTAGACACTAATTTTCAGGAGTAAAATATTTCTGCAAATCATTCTAGAATTTTGCTGTGCAATCTAGAACTTCCATTAACTGCAATGTATAATGTCTGCTTGAGTGCATTATGACATCAAATTGAATAGTTAGGATGTATGCAACATTCTTAGAACATGGAAGCAATTTACCATGAGAGGAAGGGGGTTGTGGACTCATTTACCACTGGTACAGGGTTGGAAAACCCTGTGATCATCAACCCTGTGATCAACCCTATGATCATTCTATAGTATAATATGATATATTATCATTCTAAGGAAAAAATAAATAACGTTTAAAAAAAAGAACATAGTAATATACTATATTCTTTTTCCATTTTTTTTTCACTTTATTATTTTATATCATATCATTCTATAGCAGGGGTAGGCAACCTTTTTGATATGAAGTGCCATTTTTAAATTTTCTTGTTAGTCAGTGTGCCAACCACAATATCAACATTAATTATGACTCGACATCAAACCAAACCAAACAGACCAACAGATCTGCAATTTTATTCCACAACATGAACAACAATTTTCAGCAAAGAGCTATGTATGCAAAGCCATGTATGCTAAATAAACCTAAAAATGTAACTAACTGAAACTTGAACAAAATTACTAACATAACATCTAAGACAACTAAACTTTGTGATGCGTAGCACAACTTTAAGCAAATTGGAGCGCTCGATTTCTACCAAAGTTGCTAACTGCGTTCCCTATGGTTATCATTTTAATAAGTAGGCCTAACTGGAGGGTGATTATACAAGGGTCTTACTTGTATGAATTATAATTTATATTTATAGAATTATTTGGTTGTTACTTACATTTTATTCTTTTATTCCAACCACAACAAACATATATATGTTTTGGGTTGCAAAGAGCTATGTATGCAAAGCCATGTAAACAGTCCTAACAATCAATGTGATCCCTGGCCCTGTTTTCCTTTGCTCAACTCCATTATCTGGGGGTGGTACTTGGTCACTTTAAGTTGCACACAATTAATGCAACCGCTCACCTCTGTTTCCCGACCATGGCAGGGGCACCATCTGTTGTCACTGCAAAAATCAATCCCTCGCTCCACAAAATGCTCGATAAAAACTTTAGCGATGTCCTCACCTTTTGTTGTTTCTGGCATTGGTTTTAGGCAGCAGAGCTCCTCCCTTGCAGCAGAATCACAGTATCTTGCTATGACAGCCAGACGTGGCATGTCATTCACATCTACGCTCTCATCAAGTGCGAGGCTAAACACCGTCGCATCTTTCAAACCAGCGGTCTGCTGCGCTTTCAAGTTTTCTGCCATTTCTCCTATTCTTCGTTCCACATTTCTGGCTGAAACTGGGATGTCTTTTATTCTTGATTTTATTGTGTCTTTGTTTGATAAGCCTTCAAACAAAACATCTGAGCTACAGAGGAAAGCCTCCTTAATATATTCTCCATCAGTGAATGGCTTTCCACGTTTCGCAATGCAATGAGCAATGCGAAAGCTTGCTTCAGTTGCGTGATTTTTAGCAGTGGCAAATGCTTTAAAGGTGCTGGCCTGCTTCCCATACCTTGACACAGCACGTCTTATTGATTCGGCCTTGTCTGCTTCATCCTTGAACGACTTGAGTTATATTGATACAAGTATCGAATCAAATTCAGAATTTTACTTTGAAAATTGGCGCCAGAATACGTCTCTCGTGGAGTGGATGAGAGACTAGGGCTGCATTCGTAAATTCGCCCTGAGAGCGCCGGAGCGTCCCTGAGACTGCCTCTAGTCCAATCAAATTACTTGGTCCCATTGTGACATTGAACCCAGTGTGCGCGAATTTCCGAACGCGGCCAACATAAAAAAATAAAAAAACATTCTCCCATTCTCGCACTTATTGATTAGCTGTCGCCACCACTGGACTGGCCATACAATCTACCTGCCCGCTGGCAGGTGGGCCGCGCTAGTTTTGGGCCGGTCGGGCCGACCCCCCCCCCCCCCCCAAAAAAAAAAAAAAAAAACTAGTGCGGCCGACCCCAAACTAGCGCGGCCCAAAATAGCGCGGCATCAACTAGCGCTGAATCAAGCGGCGGCCCCCGTTTATACTAACACATGGGCTGGCCCAATCACATGCTTAGGCCCTGCTGTCCATCGGCCCCCTCCCCCACTCTGATCCCTCGGCCGACAACCCAAGTGCAGTGTCATGTTCGTAGATAAGATAGTGAAAGGGGGTGCCCAGAAAATTAGGGAGAAAAAAAGTAAGAAGCTAGCAGAGGATGCCTCAAAATGTCAGAAACTGACAGATATGTTCTCTGGATCGACTGTGGGGGCTAGGCCTACTACAGATACAGCAGCCATGTCTCATTACCGTGGAGTACGTCAACAGTGAGTGAGTACACTGGTTCACACTTGCATTGGTATACTTGCTGTCCATGTCACTTACTCCGCTCTATAGTTTTTTTTTTACAAATGGTATATTCAACAGACTGCCAGCATGTAGATCGGCGGTGTCGGACCGATTGTGTTGGGCCGGTCTGAGCCACATGGCAGGGCCTAATTTTAGTCCCAGTCCAGCCCTGGCTGTCGCGTGCCACTGTTTAAGCTGTCGCGTGCCACTGCTGGCACGCGTGCCATAGGTTGCCGACCCCTGTTCTATAGTATAATATGATATTATTATCATTCTAAGAAAAATAAAAAAAAGTTTTTTAAAAGGATGGATATATTAATGATGGGACACATGACAGAACGGACATTGTAGGAGGTAACTGCCTCCAGCAGAGGGCAGTAATGCAGCATCAAGGACGCACGCTGTCGTTAAAACCAAAACAAGAAGAAGAAGAAGAAGACGACGACGACGTGGTCTATTCCCGCGATACCAGGGAACGAGAAGTCGATCTAAGATGGCGGAGTCAGTAAACACACACCGTGCTGAAGCTGAAGACCTTACGAGTGATTATTAAGTTTACAACTGTGACAGAGGGCAAACATTACAGCAGTAATGCAACATCTGTACTGTAGTGATGGCGAGATGAAGCTTCATGAACTGTTGAAGCTTTCCATCCAATTGCGTCACACATGGGCCGAAGCTTCGTGTTGCTTTATTTGCTCTACTGCGCCATCAAGTGGACAATAAATGTCTAGCAGGCAGAGTGATAATGACACCGTGGCTTTGGTGTGTGAAGCTTTGAATTGAATAAATGTGCTTGTGTTACTAGGAACAACAACATTGTATTCATTTATTCATTTTTATTTAAAAATAACAACTTCTCCACAATGCTGGGCTTCAGGCGGTTTCTTTTTTTTGTTTAGAAGATTTCACCTGCGTTTACCTGTCCCTTTTATGTTTTGAGTCTCGCGCCAAATCCGAGTCACTTCCCGAATCGGTCACGTGGTATGGCCGGCAGGTTACCATATACGTCATCAACACATGCCTCTTACCATATACGTCATCAACACATGCCTCCATACGCGCATCACAAACATCGGCTGTGTTCGGAATGGTATACTAGCATACTGCTAAATTCATAATTAGTGAAAACCAGCTGATCATTATGCATACTGCATACCTCCTCCCAGAATGCCTCCCAGAATGCATTTCGCCGGGAGCAGCGAATTGAAACCTTGTGGTTGGTTAACATAATTCACCCCCGGAACTATGGGTTGGGAGTATTGTTCCGCACGGAAGGTTAAGTGCGTGGTACTCAAGTTGTTACATCAGTTATATAGTTACTGCTTGAAGCATGTGGTCCATGTCTGTTAATAAACGTTTAGCTGTGACATTCGATACGCCGCCTCCGACTCCCGTCTCTCGGCACTACAACCTCCATTTAAAACCTCCATTAGCTAAAATATGTAAGTTTGGCTTTACAAGTGTTAACATGTCATTTTATGAAGTTTTAATATGTTCAGGCGATTCTCTCAGAGCGATTTTACGAACGCACCCTACGTTTACCTTCACACACTCGACAGAAATATCGTAACATAATTACAACACGTTGTACAATGATTTGGGGGGCCAATATCTGAAGTATATCTCAAGTAACTAGCTTACTATATTGTTGTCTTAACAGTTGGTAAAATAACATGATTAAAATAAATATATATGAGCAATAACATATCGTGGGCTGCAGCAAGCACAATAACAACCCAACCTGTCCGTCTGAAGCGACAATACTGGGATCATTCGTGACTGGGCTACAAGCAGTCAAATACTAGGTGAACATGTGTGTAAGACACAAATAAACTTGGATTTCATGCATTTCAAGTGGCATATTTGTAATCATGACGACTAGCCTGGTTTAAGAATGCATTTCACCATAATAATGTAGTGAAAATACAATGTATATAATTATATAATGTAAGCATAATTGTTAAGTGTTTGGCTAATCCATGGGAGGGTTCATTTGGGGGTTATTTTATTTGTTGATTGTGATTGGTTAAAAGTATGCATGAGGGGAGTGATTGGTTAGATAGAAATGGGGGCGGGCTTAATGAGTGTGATCTGAGAGACAGGGGAAACGAGAGATCAGTTGTATAGAGAGATGGGAGTTGGTAAGTTGAGTTCTGTATGATTGTGTAGTTTGTTAAATCTTTTCTGTTAGTTTGTTTTCTGTTAATTATTTACATGTACTAATATCAATGTGTTGTGTTCAGTTTTACAATCTGTTTAATAGAGAAAGAAGGAAATCAAACCGAATTGTGTCAGATCTCATCATTTCACCCGTACTGCCGGAGCAAGCAGAAGATTCACATTCAGCTAACTAGAGGGAGAGCTGAACAATTGTAAAACACCCGCTGACGACCGCAGGAGGACGGACCGTCAGTTAGCTAAGGAATACAAGCACGGTTGGACGCAACAGAAGCTCCGGGAGGACAAGGATCCATTCACCGGAGATAAGAGCAAGCTAAAGCCTGGTCAGGTTAGTGATGCAGCCGCCAGCCGGCAACGGAGCCGCGGCGCCCGAAACTGTAGCTAACTAGCCACTTGCTAGCCAGCGTAGCATTAGCAAACTAAGCTAGCGTTAGCCCTGTTGTCGCAATAGCGCAGCAGGCACGCGGTAGAGCTTATAGCACTCAAAGCTACAGCTAACTAGGCCGGCAACGGAGCCGTGGCGCCCGCAACTGTAGCTAGCTAGCCACTTGCTAGCTAGCGGAGCATTAGCCAACTAAGCTAGCGTTAGCCCTGTTGTCGCAATAGCGCAGCAGGCACGCGGTAGAGCTTATAGCACTCAAGGCTACAGCTAACTAGGCCGGAAACGGAGCCGTGGCGCCCGCGACTGTAGCTAATTAGCCACTTGCTAGCTAGCGTAGCATTAGCCAACTAAGCTAGCGTTAGCCCTGCTGTCGAAATAGCGCAGCAGACACGCGGTAGAGCTTATAGCACTCAAAGCTACAGCTAGCTAGGCAGGCAAGGAGTGAAACAATCCACGGCTAGCTTCAACTGGTTAACCCAACTGCAAGAATCCACAGCCAGCTAGGCTAACCTACAAGACCCACCAAGAAAGGAATTGCGAGCTAATAGCAGCTACCCAGAAAGCTACCCACACCCAGCACTCTTCTCTGTGACTCTTTGACTGTTTGCATTAAAATAGGTTTGTGTGTACCTGGGTATTAAGTCGTCGGGGGGAGGAAAATCCTCTCCCACTTTATTATTTTATTTTTAGCAGTATCCCTGGGATGACCCCACGGTGAACCTGGTTCCGCTGCCGAAGACTAGTTAAGGAAGTGCAGGGACCAGCGCAAATCAGCTCAGGGAGTCAGAGAGGGCTGAAGATATAAGATAGAAAGACGAAACAGGTACACACAAGTTATTTCTGAGTCACAGGCAGAATGGAGGCACTAAGGACCGAAAGGGAAAAGTTGGCAGTCACTTTTGAGAGAGGATACCGCCACATCATCAGGTCAGTGGCATTGATGGGCGAAGATGACATGAAACGCGAGTGGATAGCGCTCCTGTCAAACGCGAAAGACCTAAACTCTGCAGACGACAATTATGAGGAAGGTTTGCAGGCCAAAGCAAGTCAGGAACCTGAGACAGGTAACAGTCAGCTTCTTCAAGACATCACCAATGCCGCTGAGGAGAGAGCTCGGAAGGTTGAACAGGTCGGTCACGTCTTAAAGGCCAACATGTGGACAAGGTTCGCGGGGGTCGAACTTTCATCCACAATTAGACGAGCAGAAAGGAGTCACGAAGGCGCGAAGAGGATCAGTCTAGAAGAGGCAACCCACGACGTTTGTAAAGAACGAAGCACACTCACGGAGAACCTCATCATCAAAGCGCGAAGTCTGCTATCAAGCTGGGGGGAGTGGATCCCTGTAGTTGAGGCGTGCAACACGAGAAAGTCACTAGAGGAGCTGGAGGACAAAAGGGATGAACTTTGGGAAACGTTTGTGACTGAATTTGGAAGAGTTGAGAAGGAGAATACTGACAAAATGGCCGACAAGGCCGCCGCAGCAAAGCAAAGGGCCACCGACGCTCTCGCCGAAGATGAGAGGAAAAGGGCCGACGTTCTCGCCGAAGAAGAGGCCAAAGATCGAGCGACGAATAGAAAAAGGGCCGACGCTCTCGCCGAAGATGAGAGGAAAAGGGCCGACGTTCTCGCCGAAGAAGAGGCCAAAGATCGAGCGACAAATAGAGAAAGGGCCGACGCTCTCGCCGAAGATGAGAGGAAAAGGGCCGACGCTCTCGCCGAAGATGAGAGGAGAAGGGCCGACGCTCTCGCCGAAGATGAGAGGGAAAGGGCCGACGCTCTCGCCGAAGATGAGAGGAAAAGGGCCGACGCTCTCGCCGAAGAAGAGGCCAAAGATCGAGCAACAAATAGAGAAAATAAAGAAGCTATTGCCAAGCTGGAAAGGAAAGCCGCTGAGGCAAAACTGAAGTCAGCTGATAGCGTGGGCGAGTTTGAGAAGAAGACAGCGAAAGTGAAATTGGAGGCCGAAGAAGAGATCGCTGAGGCAAGACAGAAGGCGGCCGTGATTGAGTTGAAGGCAGCAGAAATAGCCGCTCAAGAGCGCGCCAAACTACTGGAGGCTCAGCGGGAAGCATGGGAACAAGCCCGGGAGGCAGGGCTGGAGAGCGCCACATATGGAGGCAACCGCACTGGAGCCATCTCCAAGATCAAACTCCCTCCAACGAGGCTGCCCGTGTTCAGCGGGTGTATGAGAGAGTTTCATCGCTGGCGGAAAGATTGGGAAAGCCTGCAGCAGCAGGGAGACCCATCGGGGTCGCCAGAGGTGAAGAAACTCCACCTCCTCGAGAGCATAGACCGAAAGGTTTTCGAGGAGCTCAAACTCTCGAGCTACCGCTCAGCGGAAGACGTATTCAAAGCCTTGGAGAATCGGTTTGGAGACAAGGCAACCATCGCGCTGCAAATTATTGAGGAATTGGAAAGAATGCCAGCGGTAAAAGGAAACCAGCCGAGGAAAGCGATCGACCTTATTCAGGCAGTGGAAAGAGCCCTCATGGACCTGACTGACTTAGGAGAAGTGGGCGCTATGAAGAACCCACTTGTAATTAAGGCCATCGAGAGCAAACTGCCAGATCGTGTGCAGGAAGGCTGGATTGCCTTTGTAACCAAACCCAAAAACCAAGTCGCCCCAGACAAGCGGTTCGATGCTCTTCTTCTGTTTCTAAAAAGGCAGGAAATAATCCTCGAGGGGATGGCGCGAATCCGAGGCTCCACGGAGACCTCTGGGGGAACACCGGAGAGGCCAGTCAGATGGGAGAAGAGGGCATTCACGAGGGCCACAGAGAGAGACTCACCGGTAGATGAAGAAGAGGAGGAACATCGAGGGGAAACCAGAGTCACGGGCAGGAACTCGGAAAGAAGAGAAGAGTGTGACATCTGTGGAAGCGATCAGCACGGTGGCAAAATATTCTTCTGCCAAAAGTTCAAGAGTGTCAGTCTGGCAGAGAAACGAGCCATAGCAAGGCAAAGCAAAGCCTGTCAGAAATGTTTGGGCATGCACGGCGCCGACGGGGAGTGTAGTAACCGGTACCTGTGCAGAATGTGCAAGCAGAATGAAGGAGGGGCAAGTCATCACTACCTTCTGTGTCCCAAGTGGAGTGAGGGAAAGAAGACAGGGCCAGGGTTCTCTAATGAGCAACGGGAAGTCCTGGACTCTTTGGGACTCAACCCTGAACAGGAAAGGAGGGTGGACGCATTCACCAGTAAGGCTTCGATGACGCTGAACACGGGCGCAGAAGGCGGGGGTCTCTTCGCGGAGAATGGGCCAGAGGAACATCCAGTACTAATGATGACATTGATAGTCAAAACAGAAGCAGGAAATGCCCTGGGAACCCTCATAGACCTCGCCTCCGACACAAATTATATCACCAACCGGGCCGCCGATCGGCTCCAACTGGAGCGGAGGCAAGTAACACTGACTGTGCAGGGGGTCGGTGGAATGAAGGTCAGGGTCAAGACTAACAAATACCTGCTAAAGGTCAGGGCGTGGAGCAACAACAGATGGAGTCCCCACGAGATGGTATGCTACGGGCTCGACACAATCGCTCGTGCAGACAAGGTCATCAGTCCAGAGCGACTCTGTAAGTTCTTCCCTGGGGTCGAGAAGAAAGAGCTGGTTCGACCTAAGGAAATCGAGCTCTTGATCAGCCACCGAGAGGGACGACTCGCTCCACGGTGGAGAAGAGGGACGGGAGACTTAGTGCTGTGGGACGGGCCTCTGGGGAAGACCGTGGGAGGAACGCACCCAGACCTGTTTGAAAGTTGGGAAAGATCCGCACACAACTCCCAGACGCACTTTGCACGTTCTCTGAAAACGGAGGCAGTAAGATTTGAGGAGATCCCCTGCAAGACGCCCAGCGCAAAAGAAGAGGATGGAGACCAGAAGCCGCAAGGTCATGAAAAGACCGGGAGAACAGCTGCAAGCAGCAAAGAGGTCCTCGAGTGGTGGAGCTGGGATAGCATCAGCGCCGCGTGCGAGCCAAAGTGCGGAGGGTGTCGCTGCGGAAATTGTCAGCCGGGCGGGAAAGAGATGACTCTCGCAGAGGAAAAGAAGATCAAAACCTACACAATTACCCGCGTCAACATCGGGGACAAGCCAGCCGGATGCATCGCCCAGCTGGCCATGAGGAAGACGGCAAGGCTGCCAGAGGTCGCCCACCTAAAAGAAGAGCGGAGAGCGCTTGAGGAGGACACCTATGTAGACGACATTCTAGCGTCTCATGGCGACGGAAGAGAGCTGAGGAGCATCACGGAGGGAATCGAGAGGATGCTCAACGCTGGAGGTTTCGCTCCGGAACCACGGATCCAGTCGGGTCAAAGTGGGAGGAGCAAAGAGGGCCAGCCTGCAGAAACGAGGGCCAATGTGGAGCCAGAGTCAGAGGTGTTGGTGCTGGCTGATCAGCTGAGCGAGGAAACATCCAGGGGAGTGGCTGTAAGTGCTCGAGACAGCGTGAGCATGCTGCAACGGAAAGCGTTCACTGCAACTGTAACACGCGCTCAGGCGAGGAAGGGGCTGGACCCGAAATGCGCCATTGAGGAGGAAGCAAATGCAAAGGGGACATCCACACCGGTTGGGAGTTCCAGGGACCTCGAGCATGAGAGGGAGAGGCTTTGGGGCGCTGCTCTCATGGGCCTGATTGAGCCAGAACGCTTCAGTGAAATAGGCAGGCTCATTCGGGTAGTTGGGTGGGTCCGGCGAGCTGTTAGGCAGTGGTTGTTTTGCAGGAGGGCTCCAGAAGACGCAAAGTGGGAGGCTACTCGCCTGAGGGAGACAAGAAGCGGAGTACGCCTCGGCGTCCAGGAAGAAGTGGGACGGTTTTGGCGACAGTGGAGTCAACTAGCTGGGCCCGGACTTCTCATCCGCACCAAGTGGCACAGAGAAGCCCGAAATGTGGCCGTGGGAGACGTGGTCTGGTTGGCTGACCAAAATGCCCTAAGGGGGCAATTCCGCCTGGGGCGGGTGGTGGAAGCGAGGCCAGACGAAAAGGGGTTGGTTCGGGACGTAAGAGTGAGGGCTTGCCTAAGCCAGCCTGCTCTAGGAGTGGGGGCTTCAGGACGAAGAAGGAGCGAAGGCCGCGATCTCTTCCCAACGCTCGACCGAGACGTCAGGCGGGTGGTCGTGCTGTTTCCCGTGGAGGAGCAGTAAAAATGACTGTATTGAAGAGAGGGAAAGTTGTGGTCCATTTAGTTATAAAGGACCAATGGACCAAGTGGGAGGTGTTTGGCTAATCCATGGGAGGGTTCATTTGGGGGTTATTTTATTTGTTGATTGTGATTGGTTAAAAGTATGCATGAGGGGAGTGATTGGTTAGATAGAAATGGGGGCGGGCTTAATGAGTGTGATCTGAGAGACAGGGGAAACGAGAGATCAGTTGTATAGAGAGATGGGAGTTGGTAAGTTGAGTTCTGTATGATTGTGTAGTTTGTTAAATCTTTTCTGTTAGTTTGTTTTCTGTTAATTATTTACATGTACTAATATCAATGTGTTGTGTTCAGTTTTACAATCTGTTTAATAGAGAAAGAAGGAAATCAAACCGAATTGTGTCAGATCTCATCATTTCACCCGTACTGCCGGAGCAAGCAGAAGATTCACATTCAGCTAACTAGAGGGAGAGCTGAACAGTTAAGTATAAACAGGGGTAGGACAGGCTTCTTCCTACTCCTTTTCGAACAATTGATAGGACTGTATAGTCCTTGGGCCAAACCATTTTTCATTACCAAATTCTGGGCAAATCCTAGATGTGATTTTCTTATTCCTATACATCCCTAGATTATGTTTTGATATGATAGACCTTTTGGATTGGCAGCTTATTAGTAATTATCACCTCGTAAAGGTACGGAGTGCTTTTTTCAAAACCGGAGTTTTGCCTAGAAAAGTCCCCTGCCATATCCTGCTCCCCTTCGCATGATTCGCGCCTAGCTGTGCTGTGGTTGTGATAGAGACATGAGCCCTTTCATGTTCTTTATGCGCCTGAGTCTCCTAAACACGTAGAGACCAACCCCGAGTCGATCAATGATTCCTACGATGAGCTATGGTAACTTTACCGCACCTACCCCCTACCGATGAATGCCTAATTTTTGCGGTTTTCCGGAGGTATTGTGCGGTAGGTGCGGGAAAGTTACCATAGCTCAGCGTAGGAAGCTCTGATCGACTCGGGGTTGGTCTCTACTTGTTCAAGAGACCCAGGCGCATAAAGCTAACCTGGCTCATTGTGTCCAGTGTAGTGTTCAGTGTTGTGTCCAGTGTCCAGTAGTGTTCAGTGTTGTGTCCAGTGTCCAGTGTTGTGTCCAGTGTCCAGTGTAGTGTAGTGTTCAGTGTTGTGTCCAGTGTCCAGTGTAGTGTTCAGTGTTGTGTCCAGTGTCCAGTGTAGTGTAGTGTTCAGTGTTGTGTCCAGTGTAGTGTAGTGTTCAGTGTTGTGTCCAGTGTCCAGTGTAGTGTTCAGTGTTGTGTCCAGTGTAGTGTAGTGTTCAGTGTTGTGTCCAGTGTAGTGTTCAGTGTTGTGTCCAGTAGTGTTCAGTGTTGTGTCCAGTGTAGTGTTCAGTGTTGTGTCCAGTGTCCAGTGTAGTGTAGTGTTCAGTGTTGTGTCCAGTGTCCAGTGTAGTGTTCAGTGTTGTGTCCAGTGTAGTGTAGTGTTCAGTGTTGTGTCCAGTGTAGTGTAGTGTTCAGTGTAGTGTAGTGTTCAGTGTTGTGTCCAGTGTAGTGTAGTGTTCAGTGTTGTGTCCAGTGTAGTGTAGTGTTCAGTGTTGTGTCCAGTGTCCAGTGTAGTGTTCAGTGTTGTGTCCAGTGTCCAGTGTAGTGTTCAGTGTTGTGTCCAGTGTCCAGTGTAGTGTAGTGTTCAGTGTTGTGTCCAGTGTAGTGTAGTGTTCAGTGTTGTGTCCAGTGTCCAGTGTAGTGTAGTGTTCAGTGTTGTGTCCAGTGTCCAGTGTAGTGTAGTGTTCGGTGTTGTGTCCCGTGTCCAGTGTAGTGTTCAGTGTTGTGTCCAGTGTCCAGTGTAGTGTAGTGTTCAGTGTTGTGTCCAGTGTAGTGTAGTGTTCAGTGTTGTGTCCAGTGTCCAGTGTAGTGTAGTGTAGTGTTCAGTGTTGTGTCCAGTGTAGTGTTCAGTGTTGTGTCCAGTGTCCAGTGTAGTGTTCAGTGTTGTGTCCGGT
Organism: Nansenia antarctica; assembly: GCF_963989245.1. Classification (NCBI taxonomy): domain Eukaryota; kingdom Metazoa; phylum Chordata; class Actinopteri; order Argentiniformes; family Microstomatidae; genus Nansenia; species Nansenia antarctica. The sequence goes on along the minus strand of NW_027663199.1, from coordinate 194,913 downwards.
GTAGTGTAGTGTTCAGTGTTGTGTCCAACCCCCAGTGGTCAGACACGGACAGCTCCGTTGGTGGCCAGTCATCCCTCTGCTCGGGACCACAGCTCGGCGCCTGCAAAAAGTCAGCTCACAAAAACAAGAAAACAAGCAATAAAAATAGGGGGATAAGTAATCGGTAGACATCTGAGAATGTAGCTATTGTGAACTTTTAAATTACATTAAGTGGTTGAAGACAACGCGGCGTTTTTTAGCCCTGCCAGCTGTACATCTTATATGCATAACTGCATTTTGTTGTTGGTACTTGTACTCAGCAATGACAATAAAGTTGAATCTAATCTAATATCTCTCTAATATCTCTGATAACGCTAAACCACATAGGATTACCCAATTAGCCAAGCCAGATGAACAAAACTATGTGCGAAACAGCCGCGTAACACATGCAACAACCTAAATAATAAATACACATCTGAAAACTATAACATGTTCATTAATAATATTTCCAAATTCTCACCTGAGCTGCATTTGCCATTGTATTTGTAATTCTTCTTCTTCTTATCTATTGCGTGTTCAAATTATTGTTCGTTAAATGTCCTATACAATGTCGCCGTGTTTTTAAAATCCATTTAAGATCCTTCAAAATCTCGCGGTTTCTCGCGGTTGCTTACCGACGCGCTTACGATGACGCGCTCCAACCAAATGGTACATCACATTTCCGGGTGATGGATTTGATGCCTGCAGCTGGATATACTTGCATTTTTGAGGAACAAAAACAAGGATATGCGGTCCTGTGCCAACGCACAAGAAAAACGCAGCTTGCTTGACCCGATTGCGCATGACATCACTAATACAATTATTACTATATTATTATTATTATTATTATTATTATTATTATTAGTAGTAGTAGTAGTAGTAGTAGTGTCACTCGTCATTAATTTCTTACCGTGTCATACAGCTTCAGTTGTCCTGATTATATTATCCACCCAAAAAGCCCATCATTACATTTACTGTTCTGATATGGTTATTTATGGTAACCAACAATGTGCTAATTTTCACAGGAAAATAAAGACATAAAAGTGAAATGGAGAAAGAGGGACAGGGAGGGAATTAAAATCCCTGAAAAGAAGTAGATGTAGTGAAAAGAGTCCAAAACCAAGGGTTTCACAGAGTCAAGCACCAACAGGTAAGACTGCTACTGCATACTGTCTCAATACAACTGATTAATGAAATTGATTGCGGCATGAGATTGGAGGTTTCTTGCTTGTTGTTTGGAATGGAATGGAATGGTCTTTATTTGTCATTGCTATAGTACAGGTACCAAACAACGAAGTTTAGGAGGGGTGGCTCCCCTGGTGCTAGGAAAGAAAAAAAAAACTAAAAAAACAAGAAGGGAAAGGAGCAGGTTAACATAAATAAAGGCTATGTACACTATCCACTATACTATACTGTACAGATAGACGACTAGGGTTGTCATATTGCACATAGTGTTATTGCACATGGCAAGGGTCCATGGAACGTTTTTTAAATGTTACATTTGTTCATCCTTGTGTTCTTCTGTCATAAGACTTGCATCGCAGACGGCTGCAGGAGATATTGCAGACCATTGAGGACCCAGAGGAGAGACAAGGGGAACCTGACTGTTCATTACGTAGAGACTGGTCCAAACGACAAACAGCGTCCCAAGAGAGATGGAGGGCAGCAAGGCCACAGCTTCTGGACAGCATGTCCTCTGCTGAATGTGTAGGCCTTAGAAGGCCACAGAAGTGCAGCCACTGTGATGGAGAGGCAGTCATCCAGTGCAGAGATTGCCTCCCAAAGATGTGGTTCTGTGGTCCATGTGACACTCAAGTTCACCATGAACAGGTTCTTCACAATCGGAATCAGTTCCTGGAGGGGTTTCTTACACCAATGCCCCCCCAAACTCTCTGCTGTTCTGTTGATGGCAAGCATCAGCTGGCTACAAAGAGTGAGTCTACTATTATCAATTGGCTGTGGTCTATGTATGTTACTTTGGAACTAGGGATGGAGCGTTTAATGTAAAAAGAAGAACCAGACTTCCGGTAATGGCGGCGTGCTGAGAAGACTGGTTTTCTCACCTCCACTAAAATCGTCAAACAAATTCTGTTACAAACCTAGCTAAAGTCAACGAAAATCAGCCATATCACTCGTAAAAGATGTCGTCTACACAAGGGAAACCGAGTACCCGAAAGAACCCACAAGTACAATCTAAAATTATGGACTTCAGCTCTCCTAAAAACAAGGACGATGCTAAAGCTAACTCGAGCAGCGCGGGGATCACAGAAACTGCCGAGGAAGAAGGGGGAAAATATGACAGGATTCTGGAAGCTATCAGAGAATTGAGGTCCGAGTCTGCAAACCGACATGAAGAAATGTTGGTCGCAATTGATGGACTGAGGAAAGATATGGGAGAATGTACGGAACGAATTACACATGCAGAGGTCCGTATTTCCAACATGGAGGATGAGGTGAATGTCCTCCAGGCTAAGGTCCACTCTCTGGAGGGAAAGAAACAAGAGCTAGAAGACAAGGTGACAGACCTAGAATCAAGAGCCAGGCGGTCTAATCTGAGACTCGTTGGCCTGCGGGAGGGAGAGGAGGGAGACGACGCCTGCACCTTTCTCGAGAGTTGGATACCGGAGACACTGGGGCTCGCAGCACTAAGATCCAAACTCACACTGGAGAGAGCTCATCGCATTGGTCAGAGACGGGAGCCCAACGCGCCTCCGAGAACGATGATCATGAAATTCCTGAACGACAGAGATAAGGTGACTGTATTAAGAGCAGCCAGAGCCCAAAAACAAATCCTACACAAGGACAAACCAGTACGTTTCTACCCCGACCTAGCGACAGGAGAACACAAGAAGCAGAAGGAATTCGACTCGGCCAGACAGAAATTACGTAGCATGGGGATAAAACATGGCATGTTGATCCCGGCTAGATTGCTGGTGACACACAAGGACAAAACACAAACTTTTGGCACACCGACAGAAGTGGAAAGTTTCATCAAACGAATCCAAGAAGAGAACGGTAGTGGATGAGTATATGAGACACTACTGCTGGCTTTGATAACGAGCAACGTCATGTTAGACCTCTAACACTGGTTTATATTGTTCTTTTTTCTTATATGTTTATTTGCAAACCAGTTAAACTGTGTGTGTCTAGGTGATTTAACATACTATTATGTTTTCGGAGAAAATATTGGGGTCATTCAGTTGAGAGTAGCTCAGAAATTAGCACGTTAAGACTCAATGTCCCAAAATGCACTACTCGAACACAGTTCACCGTCAACAATGATTCAATGCTACGCTAGACCCATGATACGGGTTTACAATGTTATTTCACAGTTATTCGTTTTTTCAAGTTACATGAAACAAGTTGAATTGTGTCTATTTAAGCGATTAATATGCCAATGTGTTTCCCTTGAGGATATTAGAGTAGATCGGTAGGTCAGAAAGTAACAAAAAAAGTACACTAAAACTCATAATCCCACAATGCACTATTCGAGCAGCACTGTTTCCTGAACAACGGAGATAGAATGGAGAGAAAACAGCCCCGAACGAACCTCAGATCAGATTGGCAACATATCGTTATTGAAGTGGTGAATCTAAATGATAAAATACATAATACATAATGTCAATTATATAATACATTATATGCCAATGTATTCTTCTACTTTTTATTTTGGTTACTAAATTCAACCAGGGGGCCAGGAAACTTTCACAATAGGGCATGTTAAGCACTGTGTATGTGTGTGTGTGTGTGTGTGTGTGTGTGTGTGTGTATGTATGTATGTGTATGTACTATAACAGCAACACCCCATAACATGCCGCTCAAACTCAGTTTGGGCTCAGTTATTTTCAGGGTGTCAACTGCTGATCCACATTCTTTAGTTATTATAATATACAATTCACAATGGGCTTCTATACTTAACATTTGATTGATTGATTGAAAACCTTTATTGTCCCCAATGGGGAAATTTTGTTGTCAAACAGCTCAGTTAGGGCAGAAAACATTCAGTACAGAAAACAGAAAAACATTCAATAAAATACATAAAACAGTGCAGGCTCAATAAGTAAAAAGTTCCAAAAGTTCCATCTCCAGGTCTCCCCCACCCTGCCGGGCCTGGTTGTAGAGTCGGAGTGCAGCTGGAATAAAGGACTGTCCAAATCTTTTTGTACTTTGACGGGGGAGAACAAATCTGTGGCTGAACTTGCTCCTCATCCCTGCCAGCTCGCAGTACATCGGGTGGGAGGGATTGGCCAGCATGGCCGCCAGTTTTTTCCCCATCCTCTGTTCTGCCACCACCTCTAGGCTGTCCAGCCCGGTCCCCACCACAGAGCTGGCCTTCTTCACCAGTTTGTTTAGCTTCGCAGCATCCCTGGCACAGATGTTTCCACCCCAGCAGGCCACGGCGAAGAACAGAACGCTGGCAACCACCGACTGATAAAACATTTGCAGCAGCTTGTTGCAGACACCGAAAGACCTCAGCCTTCTCAGGAAAAACAGTCTGCTCTGCCCTTTCCTGAGAAGAGCCTCGGTGTTGTCAGTCCAGTCCAGTTTGTTATTAATTTGTACTCCCAGGTACCTGTAGGAGTCCACCCTCTCGACTTCCACCCCCTTGATGGTGATGGGGGCTGGGGTCCTTCTCTTCCTCCTAAAATCCACCACCAACTCCTTTGTTTTGCTGGTGTTAAGCAAAAGGTAGTTGGTGTCGCACCACTGCACGAAGCTCTCCACCAGGGCCCTGTACTCCTCATCCCTGTCGTCTGTGATGTAACCGACGATAGAGGAGTCATCCGAAAACTTCTGCAGGTGGCACTGGTCGGAGCTAAACTGGAAGTCGGAGGTATAGAGGGTGAAGAGAAAGGGTGACAGAACAGTTCCCTGGGGGGCACCGGTGTTGCACACCACCACCTCAGACTGACAGCCCTGCAGTCTCACATACTGACGCCTGTCTGTGAGGTAGTTGTGGATCCAAGCCGTCAGGGAGTCCTCCACACACATCACTGCTAGTTTGTCAGCCAGCAGTGATGGCTTGATAGTGTTAAATGCACTGGAGAAGTCGAAGAACATGGTCCTCACCATGCTCTGTGGCCTCTCCAGGTGTGTGTAGGCCCTGTGCAGCATGTAAATGATGGCGTCCTCCACCCCCATGCTCTCCTGGTATGCAAACTGCCGGGGGTCCAGGAAGTCCTTCACCTGGGGCTTAAGGTGTTGCAGCACTAGCCTCTCCAGGATCTTCATGACCTGTGGTGTCAGGGCGACAGGTCTATAGTCATTTGGGGTGCTGGGCCGTCCCTTCTTTGGCACTGGGACGATGCAAGAGGTCTTCCAGAGCTGTGGCACCCTCCTCAGTCTTAGAGATAGACTGAAGAGATGTTGGAATGTGTCCGCCAGCTCTCCAGCACACACCTTCAGAACCCTGGGGTTGATGTTGTCTGGACCTCTGGACTTGTTCACATTCACCCTGGAAAGCTGCCTTCTCACCTGCTCAGATGTTATAAAGCTGTGAGTACCGGTGTCTCCAGGTGTGAAGCATGCTCCCTGGCTCCTGGTGTTGGTAAGGGGAGGCAGTTGCTGCTGGGGTGCTGCTGGGGTGTCAGGGGGAGTGGGGGCTACTGTTGCCAGGGGTGCGGTACATTGGAGAGGGGAGGAGAGGGCCGGGGGCTGTGGGGGGTGACAGGGGGATGGGGGGTGACAGGGGGATGGGGGGTGACAGGGGGATGGGGGGGGTGACAGGGTCGGGGGATGACAGGGGGATGGGGGGGGTGGCAGGGTCGGGGGATGTGACAGGGTCGGGGGCTGTGACAGGGTCGGGGGCTGTGGGGGGTGACAGGGGGATGGTTGGTCAAACCTGTTAAAGAAGCAGTTCAGGTCATCTGCCTGCTCTCGGGTCCCCTCCACCACAGTATGTGGCTGCTTGTGGCCCGTGATCTTCTTGAAGCCCTTCCACACCTCCTTGGAGCTGTGGGCCTCTAGCCCGCCCTCCAATTTCCTCCTGTATTCCTCTTTGGCTGCTCTCAGCTCCTTCTTCACCTCCTTCTGAGTGGCCCTGGCTCCCTCAGTGTCCCCTGCCTTAAACAGCCTCCTCTTCCTTTTCAGGAGGTTCTTGATGTTCCCATTTATCCACGGCTTGTTGTTAGGAAAGCACCGTACCTTTTTAATGGGGACGATGCTCTCCTCGCAGAACTTGATATAGTCTGTGACACAGTCTAGCAGACCATCTATGTCCTCCCCGTGGACTCTCTGGAACATCCCCCAGTCGGTTGTTTCAAAACACGCCCTCAGCTCCTCCTCCACGTCTTCTGACCATTGCTGGACAGTCCTGGTGGTGATAGGCAGCCTTTTTATGACAGGGGTGTATGTTGGTTCCATCCAGACCATATTGTGATCGGATGCCCCTAGTGGCGGGAGGGCAGTGGATGTGTAGGCTCCCTTCACATTGGCATATAGTTTGTCTAGTATTTTGTTCTCCCTTGTTTTACATGTGACATACTGGGTAAAATCCAGTGGTGGTTGATTTAGTGGTGGTTGACCAATATACCAACTTTGTTAATTAGGTTTTTATTTCACATTTAGTGGAGGGAGAAGGTTACTCTTTATAAGGAGATTAATCAGTTCAGCCTCACTACTCCTCACTCGGTGTGGAGTAGTTTTCAGCGTTATGGGAGTGAACAGGTGGGTGGGGGGAATGCTCAGTTCTGGAGCATTGGGGGGGTCTCGGTTAGTTTGTTGAGAGACCCAGTTTGTTTGTTTGTTTTTCTTCGTTTTTCTCTTTTGACCTCTTTTTTTTTCTTCTTTACATTATTGCACAATGATACAAGGAATTTACAAATGTATTGCTATCTATGACTGGTAAATTAGACATCAAGTTCACATCCTGGAACTGCAGAGGGCTACAAAAAATAAAAAAGGTAAAGCAGGTGATGGGGAGATTAAAAAGTATTAATTCCCAAATAATTTTTCTTCAAGAAACACATCTTTCAAAAGACAAAGACATTGGGATTAGGAGGAGGTGGCAGGGTAAGGTATTCTCAGCGCCCTTTAACACTCAAGCAAGAGGGGTCATGACTCTTGTACATAAATCTATTCCTCTTAATGTCACAAAGATAATTGCTGATACGGCAGGTAGATACCTAATAATTCAAGGCATGCTTCTGACAGAACTTCTCAACCTGGTCAACATTTATGCGCCAAATAATGATGACCCTGAATTTTTCAGTAATTTGTTTTTCACTCTATCAACCCTCAAAGGTCAATATATAATAGCAGGAGATTTCAACTGTACACTAGATCCCTCTAAAGATAGGTTAACACATATTGATAAGTCCCATAATAAAAGCAGAGGAATTATACATCAGTTTATCAAGACATTAAATCTTAGAGATATATGGAGAGACAGAAACCCTGAGGTATTATTCTATTCGTGTTTTTCCAGTACACATAAAACATACTCCCGAATTGATTATTTCTTAATTTCTGCAGGCCTGGTGTCTAGAATCAAGGAATGTAATTATGACAGTATTCTGATATCAGATCATGCCCCAAATAATTTGTGTTATGTAGACCCAGGCTTGAAAAAGGATCCACCAAAATGGAGATTGCAGCAAAGTTGGCTACGGGACCCAGATCTAATCTCTTTCCTTGAGGTACAAATTGATGTATTTTTCATAATCAACACAGATGAGACTTCTGCAAGCACCAGATGGGAAGCTTTTAAAGCTTACATTAGGGGCCAGATTATTAGTTTTACAAGTTCTAAATCTAAAAGAGCTAAACAAAAATTTACATTGTTAGAGTCAAAAATCAAAGTTTTGGAGAGAAATTATTATCAAAATCCCGATCCAAAAACTCACCAGGAATTGTTATTGTTGAGAACACAGTATAATGAAATGTCAACTGCAAAAGCTACAGATAATCTCTTAAAACTTAAACAAACTATATTTGACCAAGGGGAAAAATCAGGAAAAATCTTGGCATGGCGCTTAAAACAACTTCAAACCGAAAGAGCTATTACCAACCTCAAGACTCATAATGATGACTCTATTATAGATCCTATTAAAATTAATGAGGCATTTAGATAATATTATGGAAAACTATATAGTTCCGAAAGAGCTCCAGAATTACCAGACCAAAAGCTATTCCTAAATAATATTGATATCCCTAGTATATCAGAGGAAGAAAGGATGGAACTGGGTGACGACTTATCCTTAGAAGACATCACTATGGCAATAAAGAGCATGAAATCTGGGAAGGTGGCAGGACCAGACGGCCTACCCATCGATTTGTATAAGAAATTTGAATCTAAATTAAGGAAACCTCTTCTTGAGATGTTTAATGAATCATTTCGGGAAGGGATCCTCCCTCCCTCCTTGAGAGGGGCTTTGATTACTCTCCTTCCTAAACCTGGAAAATCAAATGATAAATGCGAAAACATGAGGCCAATCAGCCTCCTCAACTCAGATTTAAAAGTACTCTGCAAAATTCTAGCAAAAAGATTAGAGATTATTCTACCAGATATCATAAAGGGAGACCAAAATGGGTTCATTGTGGGTCGTCAGGGATTTCATAACGTAAGAAGGGTTTTAAATATCTTACATTCCCAAAGAGAGTTACCAGATACAGCTTTTCTGTCATTGGATGCTGAGAAAGCATTTGACAGGGTGGAATGGGCATACCTGTTTGAGCTTCTCGAACGATTTGGGCTGGGAGAAAACTTTTGTAAATGGGTGAAATTATTATATAAAGAACCATATGCAGAAATAATTACTAACAACAATATATCTATGCCAATTAAAATCAACAGGGGATGCAGACAGGGGTGTCCATTGAGCCCTCTCATATTTACGATGGCAATTGAGCCCTTAGCAATTGCAATACGAAATCACACATCAATATCAGGCATACCTATAGGTCAACTTGAACATCGCATAGCTCTATATGCAGATGACGTAATCCTGTTCCTTAAAAATCTGGGAGAATCGATCCCGGCTCTTATGGACCTCATTAAAAGATTCGGCAATATTTCTGGGTACAAAGTTAATAGCCATAAATCTGCCATATTACTGCTTAATTCGAATGAGAGAGAGAACCCACCCAATTATATTGGTCACTTTAAGTCAGTTGACAGCTTTACATATTTAGGAATACAAATTACTCACAGGTTAGAAGAAGTGGTACAGACTAATTATAGCCCTGTTGTAAATTCTATTTGCGAATCAATTGATAGATGGTCATCTCTTCCTATTTCCCAGATAGGCAGAATTAATATATTGAAAATGAACACTCTCCCAAAGCTATTATATCTCTTTCAAAACATCCCCTTGCCGCCTCCCCCAAACTTATTTCCTAGACTAAGGACATTATTCACGAACTTTATATGGAAAAATAGACGCCACAGACTTCGCCTGTCTCTTCTGTATTTACCTTATGACAGAGGTGGCCTACAATGCCCGAACATGTTGTGGTATTACTGGGCAACTCAAATCAGAACTATGAGGTTTTACTACTCGACAGAAGGACTACTTTCACCAGCATGGAAAGACATTGAGTGTAACTCTATAGGGCTCCAACTGCCGACATATATATACTCTGATAATCCGAAAAACCTTAAAAGGAAAACATCGAACCCTATATTGAGAAACATGATTTCTGTATGGTACGAGGTACAAAAATACTTGTCGGAAACACCTGTTCTCTCTCGCTATAGTCCCATTTGGGGCAATAATTACTTTGTGCCAGGTAGGGCAGACGGGGGCTTTAAATTATGGGCTGACAAAGGAATAACACAAATTAATGACATATTCGACTCAAAGGATGAGCATATGGAATCATTTGAAATTCTAGTATACAAACATTCTATCCCTCGCAAGCATTTCTTTAAGTACTTACAGCTCAGGAACTTTATTTATTCTAATCAAAATCACTCCCTGGCCATACCCGCTCTATCCTCATTGGAGAAAGTTTTAATTAAAAATCCTTTCGGAAAGGGAATTATTTCGGATGTATATGATTTGTTGATTGCTAGATCACTAGAATCTTCAGAACCCAAATTGAAAGCATGGAGGAGTGACCTTCAAGAGGATATATCAGTGGAAAAATGGAACAAGGCATGCAAAAGAGCTCAAACCCAGACCGCTAACACTCGTTTAAAGCTTCTACAGTACAATTGGATAATGAGAGTATATATAACACCAGAAAAACTCAATAAATTTAACCCCAACATTCCAGACTTATGTAACAGGTGTGGAGAGGACAAGGGTACATTCTTTCATTGTATATGGGAATGTCCAAGAATTCAAGAATTCTGGGAAGAACTTGGAATAATAATACAGGACATTCTGTCAATTAAAATTACTGTTGAGCCTAAGCTGTTTATTCTTGGCATTTATCCAGAGGGACACAGGATGAAATGCAGTGAACAGATCTTTATGGATATGTGTATTTTACAGGCCAAAAGATCAATAGCACTAACGTGGAAAAGCACAGGTAAACCAAGTATTGTGCAATGGTTTAGGGAGATGTCTCGGTGTCTACCATTAGAGAAAATTTCATACACACTCAAAGACAGGCAGGAAAGATTCCAAAGTATTTGGGGCCCGTGTGAATTGACCAGGAGTAGAGTAGGAGTTGGATATAATTAATGTATCTGTTGCAATGTACCCTTTTCTTTATTATATATATAATTATATTTAAATTTTTATTTTTTTTACAGTTTCATGTTTTTATTATTACCTTTATTTTATTTTTTCTCTCCCTTTTATTTTGTATGAGTATATATGAGCTCAGTTATATGATTGCCTCTCCATCAATGTACGTACTATATATAGGCCTACATGTGTATGGCAATTCTGGTGAGTTATCTGCTTGTATGTACAGTATATACATATATCATTATTACTAATTATTTATTTTCAAGATTTGTTTTATCTTTTTCAAAAAACTCAATAAATATATTGTTGAAAAAAAAAAAAGAAGAACCATTCAGTTCGCTTTAATACATGGTTATACCGCACTTTATACACCATTTGTGCACACACACCCTCTTCTGGCCCTTGTGATCGGGTGACCCCCAATTGTTAGAACAAATTGCCCACTACATTACACCGCTGTGAATTACTGAAAATATATCTGTTGTTGAAGCCCTCTTACGAAAGACAGAAATGTAAGTCTGTTTTATAATTATTTAATTGGTGCCAAAACAACATGTTTTTTTTTTCTTCCTGGTGAAATAGAACCCACCAAAAAATAACTGAGACCAAATTTGTGATATGAACTGAACCATGAGTTTTGTGAACGGTTCCTCTCATAGGCTCTGTGCTCTGCTGTCATCCGGCTCCACTACTTCCTGAAAGGAAGTGGGCTGCTTTATTTTCTGTCCTATACTATTGGATTAAGTGATTAGTGATCACCCTTGTGTCAATGTCTTTATTCTCCAGATGAAGCTTCATCCCCGGGTCAGCCAAAGGAGCTACAGCAAAATAAAGTTCAGCAACCCACCAGGATTAAGAGAGGTAAGAAATCAGTATCATTTGATTTCTGTTAATTGGTTCACAGTAGCAGAAGGCGTCCACATTTGTCCAGAAAGGAAAGTGTTGGAGCTAGTGACTAAGGAAAGTGTTCCAAGGACCCGTTTGTTTGAGCTATTTTGTTTATTTGAACTATTTTGTCTATGTATTTATTGCCTTTGTGCACCTGTTTTGTAATACCTGTGTTGTACACTCTGTGGCATGTCTAGGATGAGTTACAAGTTACACATAGTAAGTAGGAAGTCTACACAGGTAGTTTGGTCTTGTGTGATGGTACTGTACAAGGCAAGCCCACAGGTTTTATGTTACGCTGTGTGCTGTGTGTAGGCTTACAGCTTGCATTTGGTACAGGTTATTGATGGGTATTGCTAGATTCATGTGAACTTGGTGGAACTTCCATATACTGTTTGTGGTGAGCAATGAAGAAGCTGAGCAGAGCTAAAATGTTCACATCGGTGTGTAGGCTACATTCATAAACAGGTCTCAGGATAACGTAACAATTGGCTTAGAAGAAGGCACTGGAGCACACATTGCTTCTTTTAATATAAGCTGCAACATAGTGTAACATTTTGATGGTACAAGTATCTTTATCAGTGTCAAACACAAATATATCTTCTTTGGATTAAGTCAATTTAAAGTTTTACAAACAAACAACTTTGTCACGCAGCCAGTCCTACTCTCAGAGTACTGGGTCCCTTTGTGGTGAAGCTGAACCTTGTGATCCCTCCACTGATATGAATACATTTTCTGTATGTCTGGAAATAGTTTGTAATAGTATTGTTCATGGTTTGTGTGCCCAATTGCTATTATTGTGACAAGCTAAAATGTGACCTTTGTGTCTTTTTTAGGTGCAAGAATGGCCAAACAGCCACATAATGCCATGCCAGTCCATGCCACTAAAAAAGAGGAAGGTGGATGTCCAGTTGCAAGGTGATAATGCTGTGGATAAATACAGCCAGCTTAAGAATGTTTAGATAGCATGTCTCTGATGTATGGTAGTGATGTAATAAGAAAAAAAAACTAGGTAACTGTCCAGACACTCTTCTGGTTATTGACAGCATTTTAACATGCATTGAATTCATTTCACTTTTCAGTACTTTGTATTGCTGTGGAGTGAAATGGGGCAAAATGCCTCCTAACCCACTCTCCTTGAAAACAACATTTCTAACTCACATTCCATAAACTGCCAGTTTTAGTTGTAGTGATTTTAAAAGTAATCATCAGTCTTGCTAAAATAGGCCTTACAAGGGCTATATGTAGCTAAATTCCCATTCAGTTCCACTAGCTAACTCCCCTTCATGACGCAATATAGTAATGTCATTATGAAATAAGGGAATTGTCCAAATATATTTTTCCGATTAAATTTCTGCAAATAACAGGTAGCTTGCCGCATTCTGACACAGAGCCATATATACATTCACATAATGACTAATGTATGGTTCAGCTCACTGTGCAAGCACAAAAACACTGTAGCACCCAAAACTAAAGATCAAATTCAAGCTATTGTACTTTTTGCTGCGTCTGGAAGCACTATAGCTCGCTCCGTTGGTTGGTCCCCAAATGGCTCCCCACCTCTAGCAGTCACATTTCCCCCTAAAAGGCTGAAGTTTGGCATGGAGGTCAAGTGTGTGTGTTTATGCCAATTGGCAAAAGGTGGTATGCATGGCAGTTTGAGATATGAGTGGCCTATAACAAAAAGGTGTATCATTTCAAAACAGATTCACACAACTGGCCAAAGAACACGCACACACAGATAGCCACACATACAGTACATACACTCACACACACCATTTTGCCACGCCCCCTTTCATGTAGCTTTTGTCAGACTTCCTTGTTCATTGGTGAAGGTTAGCCCTGCCGCCTATACTGCTGTCACACCCTCTTCCATAACTCTTGAACTGTTCTCATAGACTTGCAGGAGGGGACCCAGTAGAGAGTAGCCACAGGTCCTTTTTAAAAACTTGAGAAGCATGTTTGGACCCAGCAAAGGTCCGCTGTAGATATGCTCTTACAGTTGTGTTAAGCTCAAAGATAATTTGAGGACACCTGAATTTGATGTCATTATTACTGTATGTGTATAACTCTTTAAAGGTTGTCTTACTATTGTTTTGTTTTTTTCAGAATGCAAACATGGGAATGACGAGGTGTATCAGTTTGATAGAGTTATTAGAAAAAGAACAATTAAGGTATGCACATTTTACTTGCTTACATTTCACATATGCACTTTGATAGAGGCAAGACTGCTGAAATTAACTTCTAAATTAAAGTATACCTTTAAGTGGTCTAAAATACTTGCCAGTTGTAAAATCAGTCCATGGTTGGAGTTGCTGGTGGACTCCGAGTAAACAGGGAGGTTTCAGACAGGCAGCAGACAGGCAGCAGCCATGCAGCGTAGGGTGGCACGGTGGTGCAGTGGTTAGCACTGTTGGCTTTTTGGGGGGGAGACCCCATTTGCTGCCTGTCTGAAGCTTCCTCGTTCTCTCAGAAAATGCCCAAACCTCCAACCACAGAACTCTGTAAGTAAGCTAATGTGTATGCATTGTTTACAATACTTGTAAGTAAGCTAATGTTTATGCATTGTTTACAATACTGGCAAATATTTCATACAAATTAATGTAAAGAAAGCTGGGCTATCAGAACTATCCCTTTAAGGTGGTACCTTTACTCTGGCTGTTTGAACATAGATACATATTGCTGTCTGTTTACCCCATCTCCCTTTTTCTTTTCAGAATGGCAAGAGAGAGGTCCTGGTGAAATGGCTACCTTGCAAGAAATGGTAATTTGGGGGAGAGCCAGTAGGAGCTAGGCTCTGGTATTGAAAAGTGGTGATACATTCGCTATAATTGTAGCAGATTACATTATTCATGTTCGTTACACTTGTATATAGGGAGGCGAAGTTAACATCACCAATTATGGTTATGGTTTTTGAAAAATATAAACCATGCGGGTATTTTCCTCATTTCCCAAAAGCATGGAAGAACTAAGATGATGGTAAAATGCATCTTATGAAGCTTCTTCATATGGATTGTTCCTGAAGCATATATGACCTACTGTGACTTCTAGAATAATCACAGCCACACGTTCCAACAACAAACTAGAGACATAGGTCATTCTGATGACCCTCCCTCTTTTCTTGATCAGAGTGGATGCTGTTATAACACTATAACCATTATGCTGTTATAACATTACAACCATTAATTAGTAATGGTTTTGGAATGAGATGTTGTACAAGCAGGGGTCCACATATTTTTGGCAATATGGTGTAATTCTTTGACATCAGTTTTGGGGTCGTTTGAATGTTCACCCTGACTTAATGGCACAAGACATGGTTACATCACCCTTATAAAATGTTCCTGATATTCTGCTGCATATTCTATTCACGTTCAATTGACTTCTCCTGAGACTTCTGTGTGTGTCTGTCTTTCAGCAACAAGAAATGGGCAAACACCTGGGAACCAGAGGAACAGTTCCTGTCATAAGGCAGTGTCTGGTGGGGGGGGGGGTCTTTAAAATGTATAAATGTTTTTTCATTTTATAAATAAAAATGAACTACAAAGCATAAATAACACTGTTTGGAACATGATTATCCCCAGTGCAGTGCTACCTCTTAGAACAGATTAAACAATTCCATTCTACTGTAAATCAGTGCCGATGTACACAAGTCATTTTCAGATTACAGTAACATTTATTTATTGTTATTTTTTTCTTGGCTGAAGGAATACCTTTTAATTAAATTTGATTTGGCAAATTGAAAATGACAATGTAATTTACATTAACATGACAACAGTAACAATGTGCAGCATCTATTTTGGTTGGGTGTTACATAATTTGAGATGCACAGACCATTAAACTGTTAATCTACGTACACTTGAAAAGGTGCATTGTCCGTACAAGCTTTTAAACCGACCACTTCTGTGATATTTTGGGTTGTACAGCACATCAGTGAAGTCATGCCTTTTATTGCTTATTATTTTTGTAAAGTAGGATATAAATCCAATTCCTGAAAGTAACCATACTAAGCCTACTCAAGAATACCCACAAGACAGTAGGTATCCAGTGATTTTAAAATTATTGAAGAGGTATCCAAAAAATGCCTACTCAAAGTTAACAATACTGACCCTCCGTACTGAAAGAACCATACTGCGGGGGGGAGTTCAGACACAACATCCACATATTTATGGGTTGCACTGATGAGATGAAAATGGAACAGTTCCTGTCTCAAGTGGGTGGGGCCTCTACACAGGCACTATCATTATTAATACTGTGAAATTGCTGGAAAGGTTTTAAACAAATGCTGGATCTACAGGTCAAAAAAACATTGTGTCTAAATATTCAGGACACCATAAACGTGTGAGATACAGTCCAACATTTACCTCAGTTTCTATGGTAAAGAAAATAACATTTGGCCAAAAGCTAAAAATCTCTCTTTGGGAGAGATCCTGATTGTTTCCATACTGGGGCAACTACTAGACTAGTGATTCTCATTTTTCTCTGATACTTCAGTATTCATCCTGTCATATGTTGTATGACATATGTATCACTCTGTTTTTATTTTATTTATTTATTTATGTACATTTGACCATAGTGACAAGCTGTACAATGTTTACGGGGCAAACTATTTCTCATTATTATGACACACAGTCACACACATACACCTTGGCATAGCGCAAGAGGAAGCGGTAAAGGACGGACATTGAAGCCCAGCGTCTGCTCGTCTCCATGGAGATAAGCTCCTCCCTCTCGTAGCCATTGTCGCAGATGTACAGGAAGTTGTTCACGCAGGATAGAGAGTGCCCCTGGGGAGGCGCAGGGGGGGGGCATAGGTTAGTGTGTAGTGTTTGAAAATACTGCAGTGTGAATAAAGAGGTGTGTGTGTGCTCTCCCCCTCTCACCTAGATGCTATGAGCATGGCTGTGGAGCCTATGAAATGCGGAGACTCCCTACAGACAGGTTTGTGAGACAGGTAGTGGTCTGTCAACTTCACTGACAGATTCAGCTCAAAGTTCTGGAGAGCAAGAGGGAGGGAGGGAGAGAGACAGTGGGTTGTATTAGTATAGCTATACACATTCACACAGGCAAAGACTCAACCACACAAACACAGCAACATTTACAGTAACACCATATTATCTGATTAGGGCTTAAAAGTTGGGTTTTGATTGCAGTATCACTTGAGGCCATAGCTGTATAGCTTGGTTCACTTAGAGAGGCCTTTGTGAACAATTTCGTCTTCTCAGATGTCTTTTACTGTTACAGTTAAAAACATAACAGCATGAGCTGAAAGGTTCTCTTGTCAAGACAATAAAAACGTTGTCAAACTCAATGATTGAAACGATGGGACAATATCTTTTTAGCATCTTGAACTATTGAACTTGGGTGGGGGTAGAACAGACTGGGGGGGGGGGGGGGGGGGTACCAATACCTCTCTGGTACCAGGTCCATCTCCTGAAGCTCAGCTCACACATGTACCAGGCCAGGATCTGTGTGGCCATCCCCACACTCACACAAGTGAGAAGGACTTGGTTGGCAGTGTACCTACAGGAAGCGAGAAAGACTACTGAATGGTCTCTGCTAGGAATAATAACTCATAGAACAGAACAGACACTGTTTAATATGTGTGTGTGTGCAGGTGAGTATGAGAGATTGTGGTAGCACATATTATTCAGCCCTGGGGGGGGGGGGGGGGGGGCAAGGGCTCTGTCCCATAGAGAGTCTCATAAAGCAGCCCTCACCAGTAAAAGTTTTTAAAACAAAATAAATGTTTTACAACAGTGTAGGTGTGTACAGGTGTGTGTGGTGTCACTCACTCATCCACCAGCACTTTTCAGACGGACAGGCTGAGGACAACACCTCTCTGGTACCAGGTCCATCTCCTGAAGTCGGGGGCAGGGGTTGGGAGGATATCCTACGACTAGTCAAGATGAGATAAAATAGCCTTAGTATTAGGGTAAATGGGGAATGCTCTGTACCTGTAGACAGGTGATGTCATCACCAGACATCTAGTGTAGAAGTTGGTGGAGGCACGGATACCTGGGAGCATGGGCAAGGAGGATACAGGTCATACAGAAAAACAACAGATGATAGCCTACTTCAAGATTGTAACCTAGTACCATTTTTGTTGTTGCTAGCCAGTTAGCTACCTTGTCACTGATAATAAACATATAATGTCAAATACTGGACGTTTCTCATTCATTTAATGAAAATAATCGCAAGGGGAAATCATGGTTGATCTGGAAAGGCTTTGGAAAGGTATCATTCGCAATGCTTTATGGGATGGGTAGTTCCTTCTTTCTTAAAATAATTATGTACACAGTCTTGTGTACCCTTGCCTTTTTCCGTTTTTCCCAGTGTTTTTTTGCTCAGAATCAAATGTATTAAGGTCATGAGTCATCAGATCACCGGTTGGCTTGGTTCCAGGTTTAAAACAATTTATATAAGGATTTTCGGAAATGTCAATGGAGAAAATTAATGCGAAATGTACTTCCGGATCCGAAGTCCCCTCAAAAAAGGGGGGTCAACGATCAGCATGACCATATTATGACAGAACGGACATTGTAGGAGGTAACTGCCTCCAGCAGAGGGCAGTAATGCAGCATCAAGGACGCACGCTGCCGTTAAAACCAAAACAACAAGAAGAAGAAGTCGACGACGACGTGGTCTATTCCCGCGATACCAGGGAACGAGAAGTCGATCTAAGATGGCGGAGTCAGTAAACACACACCGTGCTGAAGCTTTCGAGTGATTATTAAGTTTACAACTGTGACAGAGGGCAAACATTACAGCAGTAATGCAACATCTGTAGTGATGGCAGAACGGTTAGAATAGTTACATCTCTGTATTTGGTTTCCTTTACTGCGGAAAACATCTCAACAGTCAACAAGGAGGACGGGAGACTCTGTGTCGGAGGTCAGTAGAAGCCTTTGTCTCAGCTCGCTGCCTCACTGTCTAACATGTTACTACTGACCACTTCTGTCTGCAGCGATAGGCTATTCTGTCACTATACAATGTATATAACACTATACAATGTTGTTATATATATATATATATATATATATATATATATAACACTATAGAATGTTGGCGGAACTTGTTATCAGTTTATGTCCGTGTCGCCTGGTCTGGACGAGCACACGGAGGTACTGATGGCGCTTCTCCACTATGGAAGGCCATCAACGCAAATAACATCTAGAAATCCCGTGTCCACACGTAGCGCCATTGTAGTAGATTTTGGCACACATAAACCGTATAAACTGTATAGTTTGCCTTTTGCTATAAGGACCCTCCTGACTATGGGGGCTAGGGGAGGGGAGGGTTTACAACCCTTTGTTAAAGCCATGTGTTCATCTCAAAATGGCTTCTTGTGTTCTGAGCCCTACCCCCTGACCTATAACCTGAAATGACATCATGTGACCTATAACCTAATGACATCATGTGGATCATCCTAGTTTTCGCACCTTGGGCTTTTCTACAGTAAAAGTGATGGGATATTATTTGAAACTGTATTTACACATCATTGTTTACAAATAGGGGAGTGGAGCCAGGGGGTGAGGCTCTCTTCACCTCAGCCAGCCCCTCACCACCAGCAGCAGCTGCTCTTGTAACTGTTCCTTTGTTTGATAAATAGTCTGAGAACTCAGAGGTTCTACTCGTGATCTGTTCCTAACAAGGTAACAAGGTAACAACACCATAAAGGAAATAAAGTCAACCTGGTTTGTCTTGATTTGCAAGGCGAACATGTCATCATTGTGTAACGTCCTGTCTGATAACATGTCATCATTGTGTAACGTCCTGTCTGATAACATGTCATCAAATTGCTCCAGACTGCTTGTTATCCCGGATGACATTGGCTGACTGCCAGTTTAGGACAGAATGCTTCAAAGCATAACAATCATATTATTATGACGTCATTAGGGCTGCAACTTACGATTATTTTGATAATCGATTAATCTGCCGATTATTTTTCGATTAATCGGATACACACAAGATTTCTTATTTCAAATTTTATTTTATGTTTTCTAAATCAGCCAGGCCTATACATATACATGTGCAAAATGAATAAGTATTAATAACAAATAATATAAATAAAAAAGGCTTTGCTACATCAAATAGGTATAACAACAGGCCATGGACTATGGCGGTAGATTGTTTCAATAAAGTAGTTGAACATTAGCTCAATACATGCATTGTTTTAGGTAATAACTTTGCTTAATGTAAAGGTCAGTAAACATAGTTAGCTGTAACCCTCCTCTATAGAAACATAGTTAGTGTAACCCTCCTCTATAGAAGCATAGTTAGTGTAACCCTCCTCTATAGAAACATAGTTAGTGTAACCCTCCTCTATAGAAACATAGTTAGCTGTAACCCTCCTCTATAGAAGCATAGTTAGTGTAACCCTCCTCTATAGAAACATAGTTAGTGTAACCCTCCTCTATAGAAACATAGTTAGCTGTAACCCTCCTCTATAGAAACATAGTTAGTGTAACCCTCCTCTATAGAAACATAGTTAGTGTAACCCTCCTCTATAGAAACATAGTTAGTATAACCCTCTATAGAAACATAGTTAGCTGTAACCCTCCTCAATAGAAACATAGTTAGTGTAACCCTCCTCTATAGAAACATAGTTAGTGTAACCCTCCTCTATAGAAACATAGTTAGCTGTAACCCTCCTCTATAGAAACATAGTTAGCTGTAACTAGGGGTGTAACGGATCACCTAACTCACGGATCGGATCGTGTCACGGATTTTGAGTCACGGATCGGATCATTTTTCGGATCAACACAAAACATATATTTTTTTAAATAAAAACAACATTTTCCTTGAATTCTGTAATAACACCACTTTTAATGTGTGAAACAAAAAAACAACATTCAAGATGTCAAAACTGATATACATATCACATATATATATAAGCAGGGGTGCACATAACTTTTTGGGGCCAGTGCTCAGAGGAGCACCTAGGGATGCTGCTTGGTGCTCCCCGAGCTCGCTAGTCACGACCCGTCCCACAGGATGGATAAAAAAGGGATACATGGATAACTTATAGTAGCAAAACTACATTTATTCATAAATAAATAAAGATCTCTTTAAGCACTGCTCTGTTCTGTAAACACTGAAATCAACTTTTCAACAAAAAGTTACAGCCTAAGCATTTATTTATGCTACAAGCTTAATCATCTTCATCACTGCTCTCTTGACTGCTGTTAATACTGTCCTCAATTTCAACCATGGTAGAGGATGTCCTAGTTGTAGGGCAGGCTATCACTTTAAATAGCTCATTATTTTGATTGTGCAACAAAGTCTTTTTTTTCCTTTTTCTAATAGAATTCCCAACCATATCCTGGGTCAGGGGTCTATGTGCGATAATGAAGCTGTAAAACAAACGTCTGAACGTTTGAAAGCTTCAGAGAAAAGAAACGTGAAGTCCCTTGGTGTTGTTTTTCCTTTTAGCGACGAGTCGTTCGGGACTGAATTTTCACGTGGCGGCGCCGCGGCGTGATAACCGTGCGATACGCGATATGAAAGTACGATTTACGATACTTTCCGAATGTTTTCGTGAGGGGAGTCGCCGTGGTCGTCGTCGGTCGACTGTTGTGATGGATTACTCGTCGGGGACGGCAAATAGTTACTTAGTGGGGCTTGCAGTGATGCAGCAGTCAGCAGTCAGCAGGTGGATTTTGAGGAAGTAAATTCCTCTCCCAGCGCTTCCAGCTGTTGGTGCGCAAGAGCGCGTTCACGCGGCTGATCTGCCGCGCAGGATGCATTTTGGCGACGCATGCGCACTGGCGCACCAGTTATGTGCACCCCTGGATATAACATCTATATATAACAACATATATATATATATATATATAACAACATATATATATATATATATATATATATATATATATATATATATATAACATCACTGCTGCAATCTGGTTGCCAAGTGAAACCTAACTTTACCTAAATAATAAAGTGAAATCCTTAAACATGGTAAGAAAAAAAAGTAAATAAAGCAAAGCAGCCTCAAGCTTATAACTTCATATTAATTTTCAAAAATATGAGGATGTCCACATTGTCTGGGGAGAGGGCAGACCTATTTGCAGTCACTATGTCTCCTGCTGTGGAGAACACCCTCTCGCTAGGAACTGAAGTAGCCGGCACAGCCAGGTAGCGTCTTGCCATCATGGCAACGTGAGGGTATTTATCCTCATTCCTTTTCCACCATGCCAGTGGATCACCATCCAGTGGAATGCTGCTTGCTACCTTGTAGGATGACACCTCCTCCTCAATGGTGTTGGCAAACGTCTGGGCTATGTCCATGCTGCTCACAAAGGTCTCCCCAAAAAGCTCCTGCATGGCTGACTTCTTTTGTGGAGGAGATGCCTCTGGCTCTGCGTCTTCTCCTGGCAGCTCTGTGGCTTGACCCTGCAGAAAAAAGGAATCGATCTATTAATCTAATCATTTATTTTCATATTTCATAGAACTATAATTGTAGCAATAACATACATTATTATCTAAATCCAAAATGGCATAGACTAAAATAATTGCAGTATTTATTATTTAAGTAATTAAATATTAGGTAAAAAAAACGTTTTAATATATATATATTTACCTTTTCTTCAGTGCCCATAATCTCAGTGATGAGATCGCTGTATGTCCTCTGACGTAGGGTAGGGTCTAGGTGAGACAGCGACTTGAACCTTGGGTCCAGTGCAGTAGATCGGTGAAGGTAGTCCTGTAGAGGGGGGTCAGTGTATCTGGGGCTCAGGTCCCCTCTAATGGCAGCCTTGACATCTCCAGTGATGTTGCTGTCTTGCTCATCTGGGGCCATGGATTGTAGAATCCTTGTTTTCAGAGGTAGGATCATGGACACAGATGGTGCTGTTTCAGTGCTCATCAGAGTTGTTATCATCTTTAGGGGTTTGAGCACTTGGAGGACCTCTTCTGCCACTTTCACGTCACCATCAGACAAGGTGACAATGTCTTTGACATTTCTTTTCAGGGTCTTGTCTGTCAGTGCAGAGTATACAGCTGCCTGCTGCTCCAGATAGCGCTCCATCATGTCATAGGTGGAGTTCCATCTTGTTGTGACATCCTGTATGAGCTTGTGGGTTGGTAGCTGTAGCATTTCTTGCTTGGTCTTAAGCAAATGAGCAGCTGTTGTGCTCCTGTGGAAATAGGAAACAACCTTCCTGATCCTCCCAAGGAGGCGGTCCATCCGGTTGACAGAGATTCCCCTTTGGGATGCACCCTATCTGTGGCCCCAGTCCAGCTTCTATCACTGCATTTGCTTGGTTCTTGGCATTATCTGTGGTGACTGGGATATTTATATTGGGTCTCTCTAGCTTCCACTCTGCTACTGCTCCTGTCAGGATCTGCGCAAGATTGGTACCTGTGTGACTCTCATAGAGTGCGCGCGTCTGCAGCACGGGACTGCGCATCTCCCACTCTGCTGCGATGAAGTGAGCCGTCACGGTCACGTAGCTTTGCGTTGCACGGGAGGTCCACCCGTCTGTGGTGAGGGCAACAGAGGATGCATTTGCTAATTCGCCGACAATTAGGATCCTCTCCTTTTCATAGAGGTCGGGCACAACCTTCTCACTGAAGTGGGGGCGCGAGGGGATTTTGTAACGTGGCTCAAGCACATTGATCATATTTTGAAACCCTCCGTTCTCCACAACGGAGTATGGCCTCATGTCTGCCGCGATAAACTTCCCAATTGAATTGGTAATGGCTTTACCCCGGTCTGAGTCTGCAGGAATCGTTTGTTTAAATGACGTTTGGAGAAGTTGTTGTTGCGGTACTTTTTTCTTGCCCCCCGTCATCAACACACCAGGGTGATGTCGCGTTAAATGTGTGGCCATGCTTGACGTATTGCCTGCCTCATAAGATTTCCGCGTGGCACAATGCCTACACACGGTAACTTTCTTATCAACCTCCCTCCTTCCATCATTATTATAAGTGACAGGGAAGCCAAAGTGCTCCCATACATGTGA
Organism: Nansenia antarctica; assembly: GCF_963989245.1. Classification (NCBI taxonomy): domain Eukaryota; kingdom Metazoa; phylum Chordata; class Actinopteri; order Argentiniformes; family Microstomatidae; genus Nansenia; species Nansenia antarctica. The sequence goes on along the minus strand of NW_027663199.1, from coordinate 171,401 downwards.
TTTCAATGACGAGGGAGGCCTTTCCAGTTCGCCAACGTTGCTAGCACTCGCCATACTTGTTACTGTGGATTCCCAGCTTCACGTGGAGGTGTGTGTTTACACAATCACCCAGGGTGCTTAGCGGGTGATATGACGTGATATAAGTGGGACAGAGATGAGTGAGTGAATGAATGTTGTTGTCAACTCAGTACGCATGCAGAGAGTGAGAATAAAGCGCAGTTTTTTTTATTTTATTTTATTTATTTTTTTTGCTATTGATCCGCGGTACACATGCGATCCGAACCGTGGAGGGCGATCCGAACGGATCACGGATTATCCGTGATCCGTTACACCCCTAGCTGTAACCCTCCTCTATAGAAACATAGTTAGTGTAACCCTCCTCTATAGAAACATAGTTAGCTGTAACTAGGGGTGTAACGGATCACCTAACTCACGGATCGGATCGTGTCACGGATTTTGAGTCACGGATCGGATCATTTTTCGGATCAACACAAAACATTTTTTTTTTTTTATAAAAACAACATTTTCCTTGAATTCTGTAAAAACACCACTTTTAATATGTGAAACAAAAAAACAACATTCAAGATGTCAAAACTGATATATATATCACATATATATAACATCTATATATAACAATATATATAACAACATATATATATATAACATCACTGCTGCAATCTGGTTGCCAAGTGAAACCTAACTTTACCTAAATAATAAAGTGAAATCCTTTAAACATGGTAAGAAAAAAAAGTAAATAAAGCAAAGCAGCCTCAAGCTTATAACTTCATATTCATTTTCAAAAAGATGAGGATGTCCACATTGTCTGGGGAGAGGGCAGACCTATTTGCAGTCACTATGTCTCCTGCTGTGGAGAACACCCTCTCGCTAGGAACTGAAGTAGCCGGCACAGCCAGGTAACGTCTTGCCATCATGGCAACGTGAGGGTATTTATCCTCATTCCTTTTCCACCATGCCAGTGGATCACCATCCAGTGGAATGCTGCTTGCTACCTTGTAGGATGACACCTCCTCCTCAATGGTGTTGGCAAACGTCTGGACTATGTCCATGCTGCTCACAAAGGTCTCCCCAAAAAGCTCCTGCATGGCTGACTTCTTTTGTGGAGGAGATGCCTCTGGCTCTGCGTCTTCTCCTGGCAGCTCTGTGGCTTGACCCTGCAGAAAAAAGGAATCGATCTATTAATCTAACTAATCATTTATTTTCATATTTCATAGAACTATAATTGTAGCAATAACATACATTATTATCTAAATCCAAAATGGCATAGACTAAAAGAATTGCAGTATTTATTATTTAAGTAATTAAATATTAGGTAAAAAAAACGTTTTTATATATATATATATTTACATTTTCTTCAGTGCCCATAATCTCAGTGATGAGATCGCTGTATGTCCTCTGACGTAGGGTAGGGTCTAGGTGAGACAGCGACTTGAACCTTGGGTCCAGTGCAGTAGATTGATGAAGGTAGTCCTGTAGAGGGGGGTCAGTGTATCTGGGGCTCAGGTCCCCTCTAATGGCAGCCTTGACATCTCCAGTGATGTTGCTGTCTTGCTCATCTGGGGCCATGGATTGTAGAATCCTTGTTTTCAGAGGTAGGATCATGGACACAGATGGTGCTGTTTCAGTGCTCATCAGAGTTGTTATCATCTTTAGGGGTTTGAGCACTTGGAGGACCTCTTCTGCCACTTTCACGTCACCATCAGACAAGGTGACAATGTCTTTGACATTTCTTTTCAGGGTCTTGTCTGTCAGTGCAGAGTATACAGCTGCCTGCTGCTCCAGATAGCGCTCCATCATGTCATAGGTGGAGTTCCATCTTGTTGTGACATCCTGTATGAGCTTGTGGGTTGGTAGCTGTAGCATTTCTTGCTTGGTCTTAAGCAAATGAGCGGCTGTTGTGCTCCTGTGGAAATAGGAAACAACCTTCCTGATCCTCCCAAGGAGGCGGTCCATCCGGTTGACAGAGATTCCCCTTTGGGATGCTAAATTAATGGAATGTGCAAAGCACCCTATCTGTGGCCCCAGTCCAGCTTCTATCACTGCATTTGCTTGGTTCTTGGCATTATCTGTGGTGACTGGGATATTTATATTGGGTCTCTCTAGCTTCCACTCTGCTACTGTTCCTGTCAGGATCTGCGCAAGATTGGTACCTGTGTGACTCTCATAGAGTGCGCGCGTCTGCAGCACGGGACTGCGCATCTCCCACTCTGCTGTGATGAAGTGAGCCGTCACGTAGCTTTGCGTTGCACGGGAGGTCCACCCGTCTGTGGTGAGGGCAACAGAGGATGCATTTGCTAATTCGCCGACAATTAGGATCCTCTCCTTTTCATAGAGGTCGGGCACAACCTTCTCACTGAAGTGGGGGCGCGAGGGGATTTTGTAACGTGGCTCAAGCACATTGATCATATTTTGAAACCCTCCGTTCTCCACAACGGAGTATGGCCTCATGTCTGCCGCGATAAACTTCCCAATTGAATTGGTAATGGCTTTAGCCCGGTCTGAGTCTGCAGGAATCGTTTGTTTAAATGACGTTTGGAGAAGTTGTTGAGCTACTTTTTTCTTGCCCCCCGTCATCAACACACCAGGGTGATGTCGCGTTAAATGTGTGGCCATGCTTGACGTATTGCCTGCCTCATAAGATTTCCGCGTGGCACAATGCCTACACACCGTAACTTTCTTATCGACCTCCCTCCTTCCATCATTATTATAAGTAACAGGGAAGCCAAAGTGCTCCCATATATGTGATTTCAATGACGAGGGAGGCCTTTCCAGTTCGCCAACGTTGCTAGCTAGGTACCCCGCCATAAACGCTGTTAGCTGATCCACCACCTAGCTTCTTTGGTCCTGCCAGCCATGCAGTTTCGGGTCGCTCATAGCCACTGCTAGCTTCAGCAATGTTTGAAGTGTCTGGGACATCTTTTTTCTTGAAAAATCCATCCATCTGTCGCTGTTTTCGTTTAATTTTTCGAAGAAGCTCTCTGGACTGCAGCTGCTCCCGCGTTAGCATTAGCATCCATTTTTTCTTCTCCCTTCTCACCGTCACGAGCTCAAATGACACTTGTCGGCCGATCTAACTCTTAACACTCACTTACAGGACTTCTGACACCATGTCGTGTTATTCTATTAAACATACACGTGAGTCCTTCTGTATTTCAATGTAAGTGTCTTTATTTTAACTCGCTCTGTAAGCTCTACAATACCGGTCTCTTGTTGTCTCGTCGTAACCTGCCCACCTGACCTGGGGGGTATTCCATCAACGTCGCTAAAGGAAAATCCTGGCTTATTTTTGATAACTCTCGCGAGACCCATCAGAATATGCCTGGATATTTTTAAGAACTCTCGCGAGATTTATCAGACTAAACCTGGATTTTCCCTTTAGCGATGTTGATGGAATACCCCCCTGATGTCACTACGGTGGCCTGTACACAATAACAATAATACCACAGTTCACATTTAGACCAATCAGGAGCCCTTGTGTCACGTCGTCAACTGAATGTCATTAATCTGATTTTGGATCAGCGGTTAGAGAGAGATGGGTGTGGATTTAGGTGCACTTTTAGTCAACATCCATTATAGCGCTGATCTAGGATCAGATATATTTTAATCAGCTAAAATGTTCAGATAATTTTTTTTTTTTTTTGAACTTTTTTTTTTTTGTGTGTGGACTGAATCAATTCGTGGCGGAGGAAATTCATTCGTGGCGGCCCGCCACCAATAAATGCATGTAGAGGAAACACTGGCTATGCTACACCCTCAAAACATTTTCATATCATTTAATAAACAGAGATTAATGGATTCAATAAATGTTTTTTATAAACATTTTCCTTATTTTCACTTCATAAAGGGATTTGGACGTCACGTCATTGGGCCAGTTGCTTTTGGTCCCTTGAAAAGGAGGGTGCCACGTATTAAAGAGCTGTAACATCTAAACCATTCCTCCAACTTGGATCTGGATACCCTCAAATTAATGAGGGTGTTTGACAGTCTGCACTTTAAGGCCATATTCATTCTATGACTATAACTTGAATATATTTTGGTAAACAACTAAAATAACAACAGTACTGTCAAAGAGTCCAAATGGACCTAACTGTAGCTTGGCTACTGTTTTCCAATTCTGGAAAAAGAAATGTTCAATGTTTTGATTACATTTCGTCACTGTTTTATTGTGATCATCTGTGTTGGTAGGATTCCCTGCACTGTGAACTGTCCATCTGGGCAGAGAGATGGAGGCTTCTGCTTACTCAGTGTCAGAGAGCCAGAGGACACACCTTGGGTCCCCTGATGCAGAGGCAGAAGGACATAACCACCGGAAGGACAATCTTATTAGGCTCCAGCCACCACCACCACCACCACCTCCCACCCACAGGGACCATCACTCTCCCAACATTAAAGAAGAGTACGACACACCGTGGGACAGGTTTCTACGGGACTTTATCAAAAACCAAAAGGCCAAAGATGAGATGCTCAGCAGAGAAACGTCAGGGTGTCACCTCTCTGAAGCAGCGAATGACATGGATAGTGACAGTGATGACATGGATAGTGACAGTAACGGCAGTTCAGAGGTCAAGACTGGAGGTCAGGAGGTCAAGATCGAAGAGTGCTATGGTAGGAATTCCTCTCAGCAAAGGCCAACCACAGGCCGCGCTAGAGCTGACCAATCACATCCTGAGTCAGGTGGTCACAAGAGCAGCTCAGTGATTGGATTACAGGAGCAGCGGAGAAGGACAGCGGCAGGGCAAACCTCTGAGCAAAGGAAACATAGTTGTGGTCATGAGGACATGCGCCAGTGCTACGTCCAGTGTGGGAAGAAACTAAACACGGCGGATATTGTGAAAATACAGCAGCGAATTAGAAGACCAGACCAACACCGTTGTGCTACAACTGATCAGTAAGTCACACATGCTGCTAACGCTAACACATGCTGCTAACCCCCAACACATGCTGCTAACCCCTAACACATGCTGCTAACCCTAACACATGCTGCTAACGCTAACTCATGCTGCTAACCCCTAACACATGCTGCTAACCCTAACACATGCTGCTAACGCTAACACGTGCTGCTAACCCTAACACATGCTGCTAACCCTAACACATGCTGCCAACGCTAACACGTGCTGCTAACCCTAACACATGCTGCCAACGCTAACACGTGCTGCTAACCCTAACACATGCTGCTAACGCTAACCCGTGCTGCTAACCCCTAACACATGCTGCTAACGCTAACACATGCTGCTAACGCTAACACATGCTGCCAACGCTAACACGTGCTGCTAACCCTAACACATGCTGCTAACGCTAACACATGCTGTGGATCCTGTCCACAAGTATCCTGTTCAATAATTCACCATAGGGTGCCAGGTGTACTGTATGCTAATGGTGGTCATTGAATTGATATGATGAGTCATACTGCAGGTGCATGACTATAATCATACTGCAGGTGCATAAGTCCATTTGTAATTGTATTAGCTCAGTATTTACACATTTCAACAGCAGCTTAACAGTTATTAAAGGGCAGTTGGTAATTAAACAGTTGGTAGTTAAAGGGCAGTAGGTAATTAAACATTTGGTAATTAAACAGTAGGTAATTAAACAGTTGGTAATTAAACAGTTGGTAATTAAAGGGCAGTTGGTAATTAAACAGTTGGTAATTAAACAGTTGGTAGTTAAAGGGCAGAACTATAAGCACGTCTAACAGATGAATGTCATGTATGATAAGGCAGCAAGCTGGCTTGGAAGGGAGCTGCCAGTCAAGTGTGCAAAGGCCACGCCCACACAGCCTCAGAACTGTCTGACCAGGAAGTAGAGCCTAACTAGAAGATTATTTTCGTAGTTTATTATGTTTTAAAAATGTTCCTGGACACAAAATACAATTGGAACCATTTAATGTTTACTTTCCAGACCCTTTAATTACAGCAAATGCCATCAGTAATATTATTATTGCATTTGCAGGACGTGTCCTGTCAGTCTAGATGGGAGTTCAGTGAACTGTTTGTCTGTCATGTCTAATCGACCTGCGTTGTTTCTGCCTCCAGTGTTTCTAGCCGCAGGTCCTCTTCAGCTCATGTAACCATGGTAACCATGTCTTCCAGAGGAAGAGTGGAGATGAAAGACAGTGAGATGGATGGTAAGTCTTTGTTATTGGTGAGTGTCATTGCACTGTTGTAAAACGAATGCTGCCAGTGCAGTGTAAGTCAGTCAGTACCTGCATCGTCTGACAGTCCTGCTCTCTCCCGCTGTGTGGGGTTGATATATCAGGGCTAGTTCCCCAATCTAACCCAGTCCTGGACTACAGGACAGCCACATGTTAACACCGTTATCCCCAATCTAACCCAGTCCTGGGGGCCGTTCCACTAAAGTGGATTAGTATATCGGCAATTGAAATAAATCAGGCGATCAGGCAACTCGGGATTGGAATTCAAGCCTCAGGTGATTTATCGAACGAGGATCAGGCTTGTGTCATGAGTGTTCACAGAACACCGGCTTAGAAATCCTCGATATGGGCGCGTGCACGCAGACATAAAGAGCCCCGAAGAGTCGATCTGTCGAAATGAAGATACTCCACTCTGCAGGGGTCCTACATTTGCGCAGCATTCCGAATTATTGATCTTTATGAAGACGGAAAAATAAGATGTAAAATAGTGCAATACTGCCGCAATTAACAAGGCGAGGGAAATGGTTTGGCAAGACATTGCTGACCGATTAAATGCGTAGGTCATACTAGCCCCAGTTATTGTTATATGTTCATATTTTAATAAATGAATATTACTACCAGTGTTTCCTCCAGGAATTTTTACATTGGTGGCGGGCGCGCAATTTTTTTCCCGCGTGCACGCGCATGAAACGCGCACGCGCGCTCAAAACAACGACGTAATTTCAGCCAAAACTAGAGGATGGCCCAAAAAAATAATATGAAAATACAGAATATAAACTTGTGACTGACAGTCACATACACACACACAAAGATCATCAGCTATAATATAATACGAATTACAATAATTACAGAAGTAAAATCACAGTCAGATGGAGCATTCGGTAAACAGCTGAGTATCAGCTGAGTTAAAGAAAACAAACTCTTACCTTTGATGACACCCACATCAGCCCTGTTTTCCCGTACTTCTCCCGTGTGTCTCTTATTGTCTGTGTCTGCATGTTTTTCCAGCATGTAATTCCGTTGTCAATAAAAAAATCGTCTCCCCTTCTTTTCCCCTTGACAATACTGTGTCGTTGCTAAAGTGACGGCACATAAGAATCGTTTTTTTACTTGCTAATGTCTGCTGATACACCACCACAGCTAGCCGATGCTGATGGCTCTCCCGCTGTAGCTTATTTATGTATCCATCGATCTATCTATCTATCTATCACACTTTCAAAATATCTAGTTATCTATCACACAATCAAACTATCTATCGATCGATCACACTTTCAAATTATCAAATTATCTATCTATCACACAGTCAAACTATCTAATCTATCTATCTCGTGTGAAGTGGGAACTAATATTTCCTAAAAGACACATGAGGAACTGTCGTTCAGGGTTTAGTTTCCGCCTGTGAGCCTTTTTTGACGCGCGTCTTACTATAGCCTGTGTTTTAGCCTGGTCGCCAGGCTAATTATATCTGACTCAGAAGGAGCTCAACCAAGCAGCAAATTATTTGAGCCACATTGATGGCACCGAACGCAAGCTAACATTTTCGAGGCTTAGAACTTTATCGAGGCTTAGAACTTTATCGAGCTTCGTGGAATACCCCCCTGGACTACAGGACAGCCACATGTAAACACTTTTATCCAAAGTGACTTACTACATTTGTCTAAAGTAAGTGAATCAGTTTACAAAATTGGGGAATAAAACATAATAAAAACAGACAAGAGAGAAATATGATAGAAAATCAATTTTAGGAATAGCAACTGCCCTCTACTGCCCTCTACTGCCCTCTACTGCTCTCTACTGCCCCCTACTGCTCTACTGCTTTCTACTGCTCTCTACTGCTCTCTACTGCCCTCTACTGCCCTCTACTGCTCTCTACTACCCTCTACTGCTCTCTACTGCTCTCTACTGCCCTCTACTGCCCTCTACTGCTCTCTACTGCTCTCTACTGCTCTCTACTGCCCCCTACTGCTCTCTACTGCCCTCTACTGCTCTCTACTGCTCTCTACTGCTCTCTACTGCCCTCTACTGTCCTCTACGGCTCTCTACTGCTCTCTCCTCTCCTGCTCTCTACTGCCCTCTACTGTCCTCTACTGCCCTCTACTGTCCTCTACTGTCCTCTACTGTCCTCTACTGCCCTCTACTGCCCTCTACTGCCCTCTACTGCCCTCTACTGCGCTCTACTGCTCTCTACTGCACTCTACTACTACTAATAATAATAATACATTTATTTTATAAATGGAATAAAACATAATAAAAACAGACAAGAGAGAAATATGATAGAAAATCAATTTTAGGAATAGCAACTGCACTACTGCCCTCTACTGCCCTCTACTGCTCTCTACTGCCCCCTACTGCCCCCTACTGCTCTCTACTGCTCTCTACTGCTCTCTACTGCCCTCTACTGCCCTCTACTGCTCTCTACTGCTCTCTACTGCCCTATACTGCCCTCTACTGCTCTCTACTGCCCTCTACTGCCCCCTACTGCTCTCTACTGCCCTCTACTGCCCTCTACTGCCCTCTACTGCTCTCTACTGCCCTCTACTGCCCTCTACTGCCCTCTGCTGTCCTCTACTGCTCTCTACTGCTCTCTACTGCCCTCTACTGCCCTCTACTGTCCTCTACGGCTCTCTACTGCTCTCTCCTCTCCTGCTCTCTACTGTCCTCTAATGCCCTCTACTGCCCTCTACTGCTCTCTACTGCCCTCTACTGCGCTCTACTGCGCTCTACTGCACTCTACTGCTCTCTACTGCTCTCTACTGCCCTCTACTGCTCTCTACTGCACTCTACTACTAATAATAATACATTTATTTTATAAGGCGCCTTTCATGGCACTCAAGGTCGCCGTACAACAACAAATTTAAAAACAGTTACAAAATACAAAATACATAGAAATATACAGTATAAAACATAGCTAGTAGCAAAGCAGCACGGGAACAGTAAATCAACAGGGATACGCCTGCGTAAACAGGTGGGTTTTGAGGTGGGTTTTGAAAGAGGAGATTGAATCAATGTTCCTGATGTCGGGGGGGAGGGAGTTCCAGAGGCGAGGGGCGGAGCGGCTGAAGGCTCTAAACCCCATGGTGGACAGACGGGCTGGGGGGGACGGTCAGGTTGATGGAGGAGGCAGACCTGAGGGACCGGGTGGGAATGTTGATGTGGAGGAGGTCGGACAGGTATGGAGGGGCGAGGTTATGGATGGCCTTGAAAGTATGGAGAAGGATTTTGTAATCGATGCGGTGTTTGATGGGGAGCCAGTGGAGTTGGTGTAGAATGGGGGTGATGTGACTGATGACAGGGGTTCTGGTGACAATACGGGCAGCAGCGTTCTGGACCAGTTGGATCTTGTGGAGCAGTTTGTGGGGAGACCAAAGAGAAGGGAGTTACAGTAATCTAGGCGGGAAGTGACGAGGGAGTGGACCAGGATTGCGGCGCTGTTGGGAGTGAGTGAAGGGCGGAGGCGGTTGATATTACAAAGATGGAAGTAAGCAGACCGGATGGTGTTGTTGACGTGGGAGTGGAATGAAAGGGTGCTGTCGAGGACGACACCCAGACTCTTAACCTGGGGGGAGGGGGAAACCAAGGAGTTGTCAATGTTGAGGGTGAAACTGGGGTGCTTGGTGAGTGTGGATTTGGAGCCAATGAGAATTACCTCTGTTTTATTACAAAAATTACTTAGTTTGAGGAAATTTGAAGTGAACCAGGATTTAAGTTCATGTAGACAGGCACAGAGGGAGGAGGGAGGGAGGGTGGAAGTGGGTTTGGAGGAAACGTAGAGCTGGGTGTCGTCCGCATAACAGTGGAAATGAATGTTGTATTTATGGAAAATCAGACCAAGTGGGAGGAGGTAGATGCTGAAGAGGATAGGGCCAAGGACAGAGCCCTGGGGAACACCAGAGGAGAGGGGGGACGGATGGGATGTGAATGATTTTAACTGTATAAATTGAGTGCGGCCAGAGAGACAGGAATGGAACCAGTGTAGAGGGGTGTCAGATATACCAATGGAGGCTAAACGGTTAAGGAGGGTGGAGTGCGATATAGTATCAAAAGCGGCGCTCAGATCGAGTAGGATGAGGATGGATATGAGTCCGGAGTCAGCTGCCATCAGGAGGTCATTTGTGATTTTGAGGAGGGCTGTTTCTGTGCTGTGAAGGGGGCGGAAGCCAGACTGGAACTGTTCATAGAGGTTATTGTTTGAGAGATGAGTATGAATCTGTAAAGCCACCACTTTGTCCATGATTTTTGAAAGAAATGGCAGGTTGGAGATGGGACGGAGGTTATTGAAGATGTTGGGGTCTGAACCAGGTTTCTTCAGAATAGGTGTTATGGCTGCGGATTTGAGAGATGATGGGACAGAACCAGAGGTGAGGGAGGAATGGATGATTGCAGTTATCAGGGGCAGGAGAGAGGGGAGGGAGGCTATGACCAGGGAGGAGGGCAGGGGGTCAAGTTGGCAGGTGGATGGCTTGGATTTCCGGATGAGTTTAGATAAATCGGCAGCAGAGGGGAGATGGAAGCAGGAGAGAAGTACAGAGAGGGGGGGATGGGGAGATAGGGGAGATGGACAACTGGACATAAGAGGGGGCAGTTGCTGGTGGATGTTGGCTATTTTTGAGTTGAAAAATGACATCAGGGAGTTACAGTGGTCAGTGGAGTAGAAGTGTGGGGGAAGGGAGTCGGGGGGGCGGAGTGAGTAGTTGACCACTGAGAACAGGGCCCTGGTGTTCCCAGCACCAGCAGTGATTTTGTCTGTAAGATATTGGGATTTGGCTGAGGAGAGGGCGTCTTTGTAAAGGAGGATGTGGGCATGGTGCATCTGTTTGTGAACAGTGAGACCGGTTTTTCTTGAAAGCCGCTCCAGCTGACGTCCTTTGGCTTTCACTCTACTGTCACACAATTATTCAGAGCTTTGAACGAGATTATTAACACCCGAACAGCCATGGGTGGGGTCATTAACACTAGAACAGCCATGGGTGGGGTCATTAACACTAGAACAGCCACGGGTGGGGTCATTAACACTGGAACAGCCATGGGTGGGGTCATTTGACCTAGTGAGTAAAAATAAATTCTACCTTTGAAGTTAATCAAATTTCAGGACCCTCCTTTCATGACTTTTCCGAGATAAGTGCGTTCTACCTCCCAGTATCCTATCCATGTTCTAAATCTACCTCGTATAAAGCTATTTCTATAACAGGTTTTACCCCAGTTACATACGCAGTAGTGATAGGATAGTATATGTCTATGTACAGACAGTTATGAATGATAAACTGTACAGTAGGTCTCGCTATAGCTATCACAGCAAAGTACTTGCTGTAGCCTACATTTCATTATGTCTGTAATCCTCAACTGATTTTCATGGAACAACATGGAACAAATACAATTTTATTTATGATACAGTATATAATGTGTATAAAGTGTATTTATGATACAGTATATAATGTATATCAATTTTCAAATATTAGCATATTTATGACTATTATTTTTAAATAATGATAATTAACCTCTTCTGCATGTGCAGCCACTCCCCGTGATAATCTGACCGTAATCCTGTATGGTGGTACGATGCTTGTAGGAGGTGCTCTCTGAGAGACATACTTAGATAGAGAACACTTTAATTCATATATTTGTATTCATTGCCTATTATCTTGTTAAATGTTGATATTTAATTTCTATATATTTTTTTCTTTCTTTATATCCTAATGCTGTATGTAAAGCACTTTGATGCAAGAATGACACTATTTACAGCGCTGTCAATTTTCAAATATTAGCATATTTATTATTTAAAGCACTATTATTTTAGCACTTTGAATTGCCCTTGTTGTATAAAATGTGCTATACAAATAAACTTGCCTATGTAACCCTGTATATGTTCCTATTCTTACAGACCAGCAGAGCTCCAACCCAGGTTCAGACAGCGAGCCCAGCCCCACCACACCAGGAAACCATCAACAACACAGGAGCTCGAGGCGGAAGAATCGCCTTAAAACACACCCACAGACTTACACCGGAGAGAAGACCTACCGCTGCCCACTGTGTGGGAAGAGTTTTAGTGGAGGAGGAGCCCTGAAGAAGCATCAGAGAATACACACCGGAGAGAAACCATACCACTGCTCCCAGTGTGGGAAGAGGTTCAATACAGCAGAATCCCTAAAGAAGCATCAGAGAATACACACAGGAGAGAAACCATACCACTGCTCCCAATGTGATAAGAGTTTCAGTGAAGCAGGAAGTCTGAAGATTCACCAGAGAATACACACAGGAGAGAAACCATACCACTGCTCCCAGTGTGGGAAGACTTTCAATCAAACAGGACATCTAACGATTCATCAGAGAACACACACGGGAGAGAAACCATACCACTGCTCCCAGTGTGATAAGAGTTTCAGTACAGCAGGACATCTAACGATTCATCAGAGAATACACACAGGAGGGAAACCATACCACTGCTCCCAGTGTGGGAAGACTTTCAATCAAGCAGGACATCTAACGATTCATCAGAAAACACACACAGGAGAGAAACCATACCACTGCTCCCAATGTGATAAGAGTTTCAGTGAAGCAGGAAGTCTGAAGATTCACCAGAGAATACACACAGGAGAGAAACCATACCACTGCTCCCAGTGTGGGAAGAAGTTCAATACAGCAGGAAATCTGAAGATTCATCATAGAACACACACCGGAGAGAAACCATACCACTGCTCCCAATGTGGGAAGAGTTTCAGTCAAGCCGGACAACTAACGATTCATCAGAGAACACACACAGGAGAGAAACCATACCACTGCTCCCAATGTGATAAGAGTTTCAGTGTAGCAGGAAGTCTGAAGATTCACCAGAGAATACACACAGGAGAGAAACCATACCACTGCTCCCAGTGTGGGAAGAAGTTCAATACAGCAGGAAATCTGAAGATTCATCAGAGAACACACACAGGAGAGTAGCCATACCACTGCTCCCAGTGTGAGAAGAGTTTTAGTGAAGGAGGAAGCCTGAAGATGCATCAGAGAACACACACAGGAGAGTAACCATACCACTGCTCTGGAAACGATCGTAGCTCTGATGTTATGATGTTATGAGTTATTTCAGGCATGTGAGCCGCACTGCCTATACTGTAATTCATGCGAAGTGAATGTGGCTCGTAATAAAATTATCGATGTTGTTATCAGCCGAGAAAATGAGTTAAGAAATGATTTTCTTTTACAACTTGAGTATAAGCATTTGCCTGGTTAGTAATCAAACGTTAAATCACCCTTCTCTGCCCTCTCCCGCTTCCAGACCAACGCCTACCCTATATTTTAGCACTTGGCTTAATTCAGCCGCATTTCTTTGAGCCGCTATTCACCTGCGTTCAATTTGAAGTATATTTGGTATTTATAGAAGGAAGCACGTACGCAATGTTAAACAAGCGCAGCTTGTTTTATAAATAATGCTTACGTCCGTTTAGAAAAATGTGCTAAAGTGAAAGTCAAAGATGACGTTCAAGTACCGTATTTTCCGGACTATAAGTCGCGGTTTTTTTCATACTTTGGCTGGTCCTGCGACTTATAGTCAGGTGCGACTTATATATCAATAATTCATAATCTCTGACTGACATGAACTGACATACGGTAATCTCTGACTGACATGAACCAAGGAGTAACTTCCGCTAGCGCCTCATACACGATAGAATAGCCATTATACTTGACAATGTGGACATTAAACACGACAATGTGGACATTAAACATGATGTTATGGACCTTATACACAATGTTATGGACGTTATAAACGATATTAAAGTCATTTATTCCTTCCAGAGACTGTTCTATGTTGCTAAGTTACCCCCGCGAGGCTATTTTGCTACTTCCGCTAGCGCCACATACGCGATAGAATAGCCATTATACTCGACAATGTGGACATTACACACGACAATGTGGACATTAAACATGATATTATGGACCTTATACACGATATTATGAACGTTATACACGATATTAAAGTCATTTATTACCTTTCAGAGGCTGTTCAATGTTGCATTGTTTGTAGGCCGCCCTTCATCCTAACTACTTCCGTTTTTCACCAAGCTATCTTTGTCATGGCCTTATACACGATAAATAGTCGTTACACTCGACAATGTGGACATTAAGCACTATATTATGAACGTTATACACGCTATTATGAACGTTATACACGATATTAAAGTCATTTATTACCTTTCAGAGGCTGTTCCATCCTGTTTGCTTGCTCCCGCGACGCCATTTTGCTAACCTTCGTTAGCAACGCGCTAGCTAGCCCTGGCTTTACACTCGATAATTTAAGTATTTCTAACCTTTCAGAAGAAGTTTTAACGTGAATTATGTCCTTCCTGGGCTTACAAATCCTCTCATGTCTCTTCACAGTGCCAGACTAGAGTCAAGCTCAACAGGGTCTTCTTTCCCCGCTGATTCCGCCAAGCCCGTTCCCTTGAACCATGCGACTTATAGTCCAGTGCGACTTATATGTGGTTTTTTCCTCTTCATGACCCATTTTTGGCCTGCTGCGACTTATACTCGGGTGCGACTTATAGTCCGGAAAATACGGTACCTTTTTATAATATATAAATGAGGCCCCAGGGGTGGCCAACCAGTTGGAGACTAAGAGCCCCAAAGAATTGTTTGGGTACCAGAAAGAGCCACATCATACATGCAGGCTCACAAAAGCTCTCACTTACACACATGCAATACATTTCCAATAGGCTATGAGACCAGTGGTGTCATTTCAGCAAAAGCCAAGGTATGGCAAGGTACAGAATAGGGGGGGTTGAGGGGGGGTTTCAAATCAGTTGTGCAATAGTCTATTTTGGTGAGTTGTTTCTATACAATTGACTTATATTACATTAAGGTAATGAATAAAGGGGACAGCTACAGTATGTAGGTAGTAATCTACATATTTCCTAGCAGGTGGACCTGGTTCAATCTCCTTAGAAACAAAACATTACAGATTTAGCTAATCTCAACTCTAAATCAACTGCACTGTTAAAACACTAGTATTATAAGAACTCACCTGTGTCCTGTACTTTGACCAAAAAAGATCCTTGTTATGTCCATTTTCCTTTTTCTCACTGGCATATTTGTGTTACAGCTCACCTATTACAAGTGAGACGATTGACAATATCAAAAACATGCTTGCACACACACATATGTGACGAGACGTCATCGAACTGCGAAACGGGCGCAAAGTGCAAAGGCTTCAAATTTGCATTTTTGCATTTTTACACCAAAAAATCTGATTTCGTTTTTTTGTCACCAGGCACAAGTTAAGGTTTTGAACTACCCACTCGTTATTTTTTCGAGCAGTTTTACGATAGTTAAATACGTGTACTTAGTCAACAAAATAAGCTTATTTTTCGCCTGAATGCTTCTGAGAACTTGGGGACGGGAACGTGAGCCCAGCTAACAACAACAATCGGTGTGAATGGCTGTGAGCTCAATCGACGTAGCCAATAGCTGGGCGAGGGGGAGGGATAAAAAGCCACATGCAGGAAGCAGCGCGCTGCTTTGTTTACACCAGAATGTGTTGACCAGACTCTAAGAGGTAAGATCTTCTATGTATGTACATGCCTCTGTTAGTTAAGTTAGTTGTTAGTTACTAGTTGAAACCAGTGTGTTCGTGTATTTAGACATTTCTTTATTATTACCCACGAGCAACTAACTGAAAGCACATTGTTCTGTCTGCAAGCTGAAGATTGTTAGCATGCTAGCATTGTAGCTCGGTATTCTGTCTATGTTGTAATGAATGAATGGTCTTTATTGTCATTGCTACAGTACAGGGACCAAACAACGAAATGTAGGAGGGGTGGCTCCCCTGGTGTTAGGAAAGGAAAAAAAAAATCGCAAGAAGGGAAGGAGCTGGTTTACATAAATAAAGGCTATGTACACTATCCACTATACTATACTGTACAGATAGACGACTAGGGTTGTCATATTGCACAATAGTGTTATTGCACATTTATTTAAAGTGTCGCAGTTTGCAGGCTTGAAATGTACATATTTGTGCCTCAGCACTACACCTGATTTTTTCAGTCCAGCAGCTGCCATCAATCCGTCCAGACTGTCCAGGGCCCAGAACCTAGGTCTTTGCTGTGTTCAGGGCCTGGACGGCCCTGTGGTAGAAGCTGTTCTTCAGTCTGTTTGTCCTTGCGGCCAAGGTCCTGAACCGCCTTTTCGAGGGCAGCCTGGTAAAGTGTTCGTACCCAGGGTGGGTAGAGTCCCTGGAGATCTTGGAGGCCTTCCTGAGACAGCGTGTGTTGTACAGCTCTTCCAGAGAGGGGAGGGGGGCGCCGGTGATCTTCTGTGCTGTTCTCACGACTCTCTGTAGCGCATTTCTCTCTGCGGTTGTGCAGCTGGAGAACCAGTTGCAAATGCCGTAGGTTAGGATGCTCTCCACTGCGCCGCGGTAGAAGGTCACCAGTATCTCCTGCTTGCTGTGTTCCTTCCTGAGGACTCTCAGGGTGTATAGCCGCTGTTGTGCCTTCTTGATGGTGGCTTTTGTGTTGTCCTTCCAGGTCAGGTCATCCCGCATGTGCATCCCCAGGAATCGGAGGGTTGAGACTCTCTCCACGCTCTCTCCGTCGATGAGCAGGGGCTGGATCTCAGACTTTTTCCTCCTGAAGTCTACGATGATTTCCTGGGTCTTTGACTTGTTCAGCAGCAGGTTGTTAACCTTGCACAGCTTGCTCAGTTGCTCTACCTCATCCCTGTACGCCGCCTCGTCCCCCCCCGAGATGCATCCCACCACGGTGGTGTCGTCTGCAAACTTTACGATGGAGTTGCTGGGGTGGACGGGGGTGAAGTCGTAGGTGTAGAGGTTGTAGAGGATGGGGCTTAGCACGCAGCCCTGGGGGGACCCAGTGCTGAGTCTGAGGGCTGTGGAGGTGTGGGGGCCCACCCGCACCCTCTGGGGGCGGTCAGTCAGGAAGTCCTTGATCCATGCACATATAGAGTGTGATAGACCCAGGTCTAGTAGTTTGGTCACTAGCCTGTCTGGAAGGATGGTGTTGAAGGCGGAGCTGAAGTCCACAAAGAGCAGTCTCGCGTAGCTGTTTCCCCTCTCCAGGTGGGATAGAGTGGCGTGGAGAGTCGTCGCGATGGCGTCCTCTGTGGACCTGTGGGCTCTGTAGGCGAACTGGTATGGATCCAGGTTGGGCGGGAGGCGTGTGAGTATGTGGGCCCGGACTAGTTTCTCGAAGCACTTCATGATGATTGGTGTGAGTGCCACCGGGCGGTAGTCGTTTAGGCAGCTCACCGTGCTTTTCTTCGGGACTGGGATGATAGTTGAGGTTTTCAGGCAGGGTGGGATGGTGGCCTGGGACAGGGACTGGTTGAAGATGTTGGTGAAAACCCCGGCCAGCTGGTCGGCGCAGTCCCTCAGCACCCGTCCCAGGACGCCATCCGGCCCCGAGGCTTTCCTGGGGTCCACCGCCTTCAGCACGCGTCTCACTTCATGCTCTGTGAGGGTGAGGCTGCTGAGAGCTGGAGAGAGTGGTGTTTGTGTTGTGGTTACCTCCGTTCGCCCCTCGTCGAACCGGGCGTAGAAGGTGTTCAGCTTTCCCGCCAGCAGGGGGTCGTCCTCTGCGGCTGTGAGCCTGTTGGCTCTGAAGTTTGTCATGTGCTGAACCCCCTGCCACATCCGCCTGGAGTCGTTGCTCAGGAAGCATTCCTCAATCTTCTCTCTGTGGTCTGCCTTGGCCGCTTTGATGCCGTGCTTTAGGTTAGCCCTGGTGGTGTGCTCTTCCCTGCGAAGAAGGCGTTGTCCCTCTCGTTGATCAGTTTTTGGACCTTCCCAGTCATCCATGGCTTCGTGTTGGGGTAGACCCGGACCCGTTTGTCCACGGTGACTGAGTTGGTGCAGTTCACTATGTGGTTCAGAACCGACGACGTGTACTGTTCCAGGTCCTCATGCTCATATTCCTGCCATGGGGTGTCATTTAGGCAGATCTGCAGTGGAGCGGACCCTTCTGGCCAGGTTCTGACAGTCTTAGTGGTGATGGGAGCACTTTTCCCCATGGTAGTGTATGCTGGGATCAGGAGGATTGACACATGGTCAGACATGCCGTTATGATGAATGAATGAATGAATGAATGAATGAATGGTCTTTATTGTCATTGATATAGTACAGGTACCAAACAACGAAATTTGGGAGGGGGGGCTCCCCTGGTGCTAGGAAAAAAAAAAGAAAAAAAAAAGGGAAAAGAGCTGGTTTACATAAAATAAAGGCTATGTACACTATCCACTATACTATACTATACAAATAAAACACTGTGCTGTACTCTATGCTATGCTATACCTATTCTAACATTTCCTATTCTCTGAACCTTATGTACCCTAGGGTTGTCATATTGCACATAGTGTTATTGCACATTCATTTAAAGTGTCGCAGTTTGCAGGTTTGAAATGTACACAGTTGTGTTTCAGTATTACACTTGATTTCAATCAATCTTGATTTCAATCTAGTAGCTTATCATATCGGAGGCCGGCTCTCACCCGTATCTGTCGTGTCTGGCGTAGACGTAGTTCTCCCTCAACATAGGTTCCTTTCCCCTCTTTATGCGGGGGGTTCGCCGTCGCCGGGGACAGCTGCGCGAACGGACAGTACCTCCCGTTGACCACTCTGCCTAGGGGCCCGGGGTGCTTTCCCAGGTGCTGAACCCCCGGCTTATGTGTAGCAGTGAGAGGGATGTCACAATACACAGTCTTACCGTCACAACAATGATGTACCAGATAATCACTCTGAAGTTCCCAGTGAGTTATGCGGTGAGCACAGTGAAAGAAAATAGGAAGCACTTTTCTTTTTTGGAGAATAGGACACATCGTGAATAAAGAACCTTGTTTATTAATTTCCAGATTTCCAGTCTTCTACCCGGACACAAACATTCCAATAACTTAAATAACACTTTATAACACTAACACTTTATTATTAATAATTGTATTTTTTATTATTATTACAATTATTACAAATTAACAAAAAATGTCAGGTTGGAGAGGATTGGAAGGGCTAGAAGGGAGAGAGTGGGCTAGAGGGGGTGGAGACAGTTTGATAGATAGGCGGAAATTCATGTGATAAAGTGGTTGACGGTTGTTTATTTCTTTTCACGGTCGAGACCCATAACCGCCAGTTACACGCTTATACTATTACCGTCACAGACCCGCTGTAGTGTCTCAATAGGCCTCATTCATCAACCATGCATACACACAGCTTTGTTTGTAGATTTATATATATATTTTTACCGTAATAAGTAAATGCCTGCCTGGTGATTTCTGTTCTGCAAAATAAAGTGGGACCGAAATATCTCCTGATCCCCTCCTTCTCTCTGCCTCTCCCTCTCCCTCCTCGCCCTCCTTCTCTCTGCCTCTACATCCTCTCCTTCCTTCTCTTTGCCTCTACATCCTCCCTCCTTCTCTCTGCCTCTACATCCTCTCCTTCCTTCTCTCTGCCTCTACATCCTCCCTCCTTCTCTCTGCCTCTACATCCTCTCCTTCCTTCTCTCTGCCTCTACATCCTCTCCTTCCTTCTCTCTGCCTCTACATCCTCCCTCCTTCTCTCTGCCTCTACATCCTCCCTCCTTCTCTCTGCCTCTACATCCTCTCCTTCCTTCTCTCTGCCTCTACATCCTCCCTCCTTCTCTCTGCCTCTACATCCTCTCCTTCCTTCTCTCTGCCTCTACATCCTCTCTCTCCTTCTCTCTGCCTCTACATCCTTTCTCTCCACTCTACCTCTAACATCCCTCTCTCCCTCCTCCACTCTGCCGCTACATCCACCTCCTTCTCTCCGACACCTAGCTCCCCGAAGTTGTCCCCTCTCCTAAGAGACCGAGTCGCAGGCGACAGCTTGTTTTCGCCGACCCTCACACGCAGATCTCCATGGAGGCAATGCAGTTGCAGATCAAGGACCCTCTTGCTGAGACCATGCCCCTGGTAAGACCACCCACCCTCCTACCAGGCACCAGAGGAATTCATTGAAGAATTGATTCTTCAAATCAGTCAAGTATCTTTGTCTGGGTATCTAAATAGATTTTTTAGTTTTGTTTTAAGGAAGTACTGTTCAGTAGGCTGGTCACAATAAAAAGCCACTCTAAAATGTGCCGTTTTATCACATAGCACAATGCCACAGCTGTCACAGGTTTTGAGGGAGCGTGCAATTGGCAGGAATGTCCACCAGGGCTGTTGCCCGTGAATTGAATGTTAATTTCTTTACCATAAGCCGTCTCCAAAGGTGTGTCCGAGAATTGGAATTGGAAACGACTTTGGAGATGGTTTATGGTAGAGAAATTAATTTTCAATTCACCGGCAACAGCTCTGGTGGACATTCCTGGAGTCAGCATGCCAAATGCACGCTCCCTCAAGACTGGCGACATCTGTGGCAGTGTGCTGTGTGATAAAGCTGCACATTATAGAGTGGCCGGATCTGGCCTGCGGGCCGCCTATTGGTGATCCGTGCTTGAGGAAGTGTAGTTGACCTCTTTGCCTAGTGTTGCTGTCTCTCTCTCCCAGTCCAAGGTGCTGATAGACCCCGCCTCCCGGTCCACGGTCGCCCCCGGAGAGCTCTTCAGCGCCCCCGCCTGCCGTGAGTATCTCATACCTCTGCTGAGAGAAACTTGGATGACAAGGTTCGACGTTTCAGCGTACCCAGAGGTAGACATAATGGCTCTTTCCCAGCGTATATATGCCACCGCAGATGATAATGATGATATATTGTGAGTTGGTGGACATCAGTGGTCTAGGGAGGAAGCATGCAGTTCAGTCCATGATGGATAGATGAACCCAGGAAGGGACGATTGGACGGATGGGTGGATGGGTGGATGGATGGATAGATGGATAGATAGACAACCCTTGTGGCGTTTTTAGAGAGAGCTATCACATACGTAGATGACTACGATTAAGATAAGATACGTTTGCTTATCTTCTCTTTGCCCCCACCCCCACCCCTCCTTACCCTCTTCCCTAACACAGCTCACCTCCACCCTGACCTCCTGTCACTATGGCAACAGTGTGCTGTCCTCAGGAAGAAGAGCAGCAGGGAGGGGGGAGAGAAGGGGGGAGACTCTGAGGTCGACGTAGACATGGGGGTGGAGAAGGACAGAGAGGAGGGGCTCTGGCGTGAGAGGGGTAAATTATTTATTTCTGTTGACTATGACCGCATTTGTTTTCATTACGACCATCAATCAATGAACATTAGTTTTTAGTAGGGATGTAACAATGCACTCAACTCACGATTCAATACGATTAACGATACTGGACTCACCCAAAAAAATATACAGAATGAGATTGCAGGATTAGGACTATTTCTCAGACAAAAACTACAAAATACGCTTATTTGCACCTCTTCATTGCCAACAAAATAAGGAGTTATTATACTGTATAGTTTGTTTTTGTTGGCATATGGGATGTGTTCAGCTAGGCTCAAATCATATTTTCCAAAAGTATTGCTGCTGATATGTAGTTCCTATCTATATCCATATCTATTTGCATGTTAAAATGCATTGCCATAGTTGACATTTTGATGATGACCTGCATGCATGCAGAATCACTTCTTCAACTGCATTCCCAATGTCAATGTAGCTAGCTAGTTTAGCTGTACACTTACAATAACACACCAACTAACACCGCACCGACAATGCACACTTCAACAACAGTATTGCAAGACGAGTGCATCGAGCTACAACGTTATTCCACCACTGTTCCCCACGTTGGTTTGTTTGTTGATATACGACCCATGATTCATCCAGATTATTGAGAGTATTTGCTGAGGTTGCATCCCTAATGTAAACTGGCAGGGAGACACAATCTGGGTGCATAAAATGAGAATGCAGCTTCACCAAACCTCTTCTTTTGTACATGTGGTACACAGAGAAAACCAGCGTCAGAAGACCTGAGAACTCTATTGGGCTGATATGCTAGCAGAAGACCTGAGAGCTCTATTGGGCTGATATGCTAGCAGAAGACCTGAGAGCTCTATTGGGCTGATATGCTAGCAGAAGACCTGAGAGCTCTATTGGGCTGATATGCTAGCAAAAGACCTGAGAGCTCTATTGGGCTGATATGCTAGCAAAAGACCTGAAAGCTCTATTGGGCTGATATGCTAGCAGAAGACCCGAGAGCTCTATTGGGCTGATATGCTAGCAGAAGACCTGAGAGCTCTATGGGGCTGATATGCTAGCAGAAGACCTGAGAGCTCTATTGGGCTGATATGCTAGCAGAAGACCTGAGAACTCTACTGGGCTGATATGCTAGCAGAAGACCTGGGAGCTCTATTGGGCTGATATGCTAGCAGAAGACCTGAGAGCTCTACTGGGCTGATATGCTAGCAGAATACCTGAGAGCTCTATTGGGCTGATATGCTAGCAGAAGACCTGAGAGCTCTATTGGGCTGATATGCTAGCAGAAGACCTGAGAGCTCTATTGGGCTGATATGCTAGCAGAAGACCTGAGAGCTCTATTGGGCTGATATGCTAGCAGAAGACCTGAGAGCTCTATGGGGCTGATATGCTAGCAGAAGACCTGAGAGCTCTATTGGGCTGATATGCTAGCAGAAGACCTGAGAGCTCTATGGGGCTGATATGCTAGCAGAAGACCTGAGAGCTCTATTGGGCTGATATGCTAGCAGAAGACCTGAGAACTCTACTGGGCTGATATGCTAGCAGAAGACCTGGGAGCTCTATTGGGCTGATATGCTAGCAGAAGACCTGAGAGCTCTACTGGGCTGATATGCTAGCAGAAGACCTGAGAGCTCTATTGGGCTGATATGCTAGCAGAAGACCTGAGAGCTCTATTGGGCTGATATGCTAGCAGAAGACCTGAGAGCTCTATTGGGCTGATATGCTAGCAGAAGACCTGAGAGCTCTATTGGGCTGATATGCTAGAAGAAGACCTGAGAGCTCTATGGGGCTGATATGCTAGCAGAAGACCTGAGAGCTCTATTGGGCTGATATGCTAGCAGAAGACCTGAGAGCTCTATTGGGCTGATATGCTAGCAGAAGACCTGAGAGCTCTATTGGGCTGATATGCTAGCAACATACCTGAGAGCTCTATTGGGCTGATATGCTAGCGGAAGACATGAGAGCTCTACTGGGCTGATATGCTAGCAGAAGACCTGAGAGCTCTATTGGGCTGATATGCTAGCAGAAGACCTGAGAGCTCTATTGGGCTGATATGCTAGCACAAGACCTGAGAACTCTATTGGGCTGATATGCTAACTAGCAGACAGAAGTGTCACTGTACCCAGGCAGGACAATAGAAGGCTGAATGTGTTTGATCTCAGCTGGTCAACTGGCCCAGGACCAAGCAGTGGGTCAGAACACTGTCACTAGCTATCAAGTAACTAAAGAAATCACTGATTTAAATGATTAAAAACACATTTTGTCAGTAGGCTAGACACAGACAGCTCCTGCATACTGCTAGTTGAGACTGTGTAGCAAGGGAATATGGATTCAAGTTTGACAGGGGTTTTATTTCCACTGAGATTATAATCGTCGGATTTGTCCTTCAACACTGGAAAGTGGAAAGTGGAAACAAATTGTCCTCAATGACATTTGAGAATGAAAACTATCTTTAATCTATGTCATGATGCTCTTGTGGGGGTTTTTGTCATCATAACCGAATATGTTTTTCTAAGATTCTATGATGAAGGACATTCACCATTGTCAGTTTTTTCGAGGTGGGAAATTAGTAGTTTAAGTGATTAAAACTGATAATTCTGTTAACAAATCGGTAACAGAATGACCAAATGATATGGTAATGGGATGACTCACTGAAATGTAATTGGCTACATTAACTTATAGTACAGGTCGTACAGAACCTAGAAGGGTTCTTCGACTGTCCCTGTGGGAGAAACTTCTCAAAGGGTTCTCCATGGTCCTAAGGGTTCTCAGGGTTCCAAAGAGGTTCTTCCACAGGGACAGCCGAAAAAACTGGGTGTCCTATAGCAGTAGTTACAGAACACTGCAACTAGTGTTGTTCCGATACCATTTTTTGATCCCGATACCGATACCTGACCGTGCAGTACTTGCCGATACCGAGTACCGATCCGATACCACGGCGTTTGAAAAAACAAAACAAAAAAACATGTTTTTTGAGCCGCATACTCACCTCGATGTAAAATTATTGCTAACACTTAGTCTGGCACTGCTCAAAACCTGAAGATGTTCCAGTTAAGCAGCATACTCTCAATTGCTTCTGCAATTGCTTCACCAGTGTGGGACCCCTTGAACTCGTTTGCATGCAGCACAACGCTTTCCCGGTTGTATGATTCGGAGTCCACCCAGTGAGCAGTTAAACTAAGCAGGGACAGTGGGGAGACGTCGCTGGTCCAAATATCCGTAGTGAAGCTGATGGCCTGCACCTTTCCTAGCTTATCTGAAACATGCTCAGTCACCTTCTTATTGAGGGCAGGGACGGCCGTCTCCGTGATGTATTTGCGACCTGGTATTTTGTATTTAGGTACAGCGTGAGCCATAAAAAGGCGGAATCCCACATTGTCAACAAAGGAGAGGGGCAGGTCACAGAGCACAATCATTTCAGACATTTTCTCAGTCATCTTTCTTGCCATTTCACTCGTCGCATCCCACTGGTCCTTTTTATGGAATGAGCTACTCAGCGTTTGTTGTTTTGGTCCATCCGTTCTCTTGCTTGCTGTCGCAGCTGCAGTAGATGACAGAAACTCTTCGTGCTCTTTAATATGTTTTGCCTTTAAATGCTTAATTAAGTTGCTAGTATTGAAACTGGCAGCTTTAGTGCCACCCCTCGACACATTGAGACCGCAAATTGTGCATTTAGCCGTTGTACACACCGGACTATCCACCTTGAAATATCTCCATGCGTGTTTGTTTTTCCGTGATAGTGAAAAGCTGCCACGCCATTGGTTGAGAGCAGCTGCTCTGGGCCAATAGCGTTCCAGCAGAGGGGCATGTCTGGGCATGTCTGTGTTAGGAAGGCTGTGTCAGGCTTCGTGCTGCGCAACGTGCTGCGTTTGAACAAGAGTTTGGTATCGGGTGTTATTATTTGTTAGTACTCGTCGATACCGATACCAGCATTTTTGTGCGTATCGGTGGCCATGCCGATACTAGTATCGGTATCGGAACAACACTAACTGCAACACCATGCTCACCAAGCACTGCATCAACACCCTCATCTCATAGCCAGCAAATCACACAGCTATGGAGCTATAGGCCTAGAACTTCCGTTGAGAATGATGACATACATGTTGCACACTTATGCAAAAATGACATCAAGGGATTTTTATCTTCATGGTGAAAGAGCATACTGTATTGTGCAGAGGCACAGAGCAGGTTGGGTGTCTGTATGAGACATAGGCCATTTCACATTTACGTTTTTGGCATTTAGCAGACGCCTTATTCCAAAGCGACTTAAGGCCAATGCACACAGCGTGCGATTTCTGTTGCACGGCAACATTCCATTTTGAAGTTTGAATGGAAGTCTATGAGAAAATCGCATCCCAACACACACGGCCCCGATTTTAATCGCACGGCGAAAATTCGATTCCATTCGTTTTGAATGGGACAAAGCACACGGCGTGCGAGTTTTGTCGCACTGTCAAATTTTGCAAATGTTGTAAAAGTTTGTGGTGCGACGGATTATTGCATCACAATGGGACAATTGGGAAAACTTCAACTGGTCTATCTAAATTAATTGAGTCACTCATAACGGGGAGAGAGACTGGAGCATACATTTTTGACTGTCTCCTTTTTTGAAAGAAGTTAAAGGCTGAATGTCTGACCCAAAAGGTCTGATACAGTACCTACGGTACATGAAGGGTTTATGATGTACAACATTATCATTTCATTTTCATATCATATATTTCAAATACATACTGGCACATCATTCACTACTACGTGGCACAGCTGTCATTAGAAATGTCTCGCCTTTTCGCTAATTGCAT
Source organism: Nansenia antarctica (assembly GCF_963989245.1). NCBI lineage: Eukaryota > Metazoa > Chordata > Actinopteri > Argentiniformes > Microstomatidae > Nansenia > Nansenia antarctica. The sequence continues at coordinate 145,332 of NW_027663199.1, read as the reverse complement.
GACGACATCAATGACCTATTTTAAAACATATTTTTAACTCCAAAACAATGTGTGACTTTGCAAGGCAGGATAGGGTGAAACAGAAAAGGAATCAGAGACATGTAAACATATTTTGTTTCTTGACTGTGTGTTTCTATGACGTGCTGAAGGTTGAAGGCTATCGTAAATCTTTGAACAAGTAACGTTATTTATACTTATACTATATATATTATATTCGTTTACTATATATTACTATATATATTATATTAGTTTACTCATCTACGATATCGTTTTTGGCTGCACGGGGTTGCCAGATTTCTAATCTAGCATGACTGAATGACCAGCCAAATTATACACATGTTGTATAGACACTGTCCACTGAAAACCGGACATCTGGCAACCCAACATTTATATTTACTCTACTGTACGTAGGCTACGTGTATGTAAAAATGGATGACGAAAAGCTGATAACGTTTATTCAGTGCCATAGGGAGCTATGGTTTTGTTCATATCGGATTTCTCTGTTGGACGGCGAGAGGACTAGTTGTCAAGATGGGGGGAGGTGAACTAGTAAGTATTAGCAAGGAATGCTAGCTAGCGCATCGACAACATGCGTTTGTTTGTACTTTTACTAGTGTAGCTAAACTATTCTGTAACTATTCTGACAACACTGATGTGTGTATTCAGTCGGACGTTGTAGCTCCGTGCGATTGAGAATCGGTTTACAAATGCTAGCCAGCCAGCTAATGAAGCTAATCGACATCATGCGTTTGTTTATACTGACTAGTAGCTTATGGTTTGGTTATGCTGTGGCTCGATATGAGCATGCCTTTGTCGTATATTTTTACACATTAATAGCCTTCTTATATAACGTATATCTTACACATATATTAACGTATATTTTTATATATATATACATACATATTATTACAAATGATCGCGGGGAGACCTGATAAGCAATTGTCGCACATGCGCAGACACACACACACGCACATGCACGCCCCCGAGGGTCTAGGCCAATCAGAGGCCTAGAAGGAAGGATCACGATTGGCCAAGAACATACTGTGATGTGATTGGCTGAGAGGCCGCTATAAAATCCTGTGCTGAGGAGCTCCTGGCTCTGTTTTTGTCTTCCTCTGCCCACGACGTGACTGTTTGTGTGTAAACCTGATCCTGTAATCTGAGGACCCGATCTTTTTTTAATAAATACTCTTAAACTTTGGCCAGGAGTTTTTACCTCATTGTTAATCACCAAACAGAGAAAATATTCTACATAAGTGGCGAGCCTAAAATCCAGGAGAATCCATAGCTTTGGATGACCGGCCGTTTTGCAACTCTTCAATTCAACAAAGGGTAAGTCTTCTGCTGAATTCGCCAGGACAAGGCGGAGCTGTGCAAAATAGACTGTGTATATCAAATAAGCTATATTTAAAACGAATCTTGAAGTATATAACTGGGTAGAGGATAGGCAGAGAGCCGGGTTGTAAAACCTGTATTGGTAAAAGCGTTTTAATTGTACGATATTTTATCGTGTGTGTGGTATTGTAATTGTAGTACAGCAGAGAGTGAGCTGCTTGTAGGCTTGTTTTGGGAACAAGGTATTAGCAGAAAAGCTGAGGGAAAGACGTTTTCCCAGCGGGCTAATAAATGTGTTTTGTATCAGACAATAGTCTGATGGAGTGTAAAAGAATGAGAATTCTTGGTTAATGTGTTTTGTAAGTAAGAGTTTAGTCCGTGTTTGTCAGGAGATAGCTCTATTCGATGGTATGGAATCTGAATTCCTAGTTTGAAAGAGCAGAGTCCGTGTTTGTGAGCAGAAAATAGCGCTATTTTAAAGATATACATTGTTAATTTACTTGAAAACACGGAGAAAAAACGTGGCTTTAGTAGAAAGGGCGCCATTTTTTCCTTTGTCTGAAACGCATGTCAGACACGCGGACACAGGCCGCTAGTTGAAAGGACGCCATCTTTTCCTTTGTCTGAAACGCATGTCAGACACGCGGACACAGGCTTCTAGTTGAAAGGACGCCATCTTTTCCCTTTGTCTGAACGCATGTAGACACGGGGACACGGAGCCTCTGGTAGAAAGCATACGCCATTTTAGGAGTATTTGAATAAGATTATCTTGGCAAATAATACGTTTAACTGCATTGAAAGATATTCTTGAAATTGCTGTGTCGTGGAGAATAATAATTATTGTGGAAAAGCAGTGTTGTGTTGTAGTCCACAGCGATTTTCTTCAGAGGCGGTAAGTAGCAAATACACACGCGCGGGTTTGATAGATTTCAGTACTCATCTCTTAAAAGATAACGATAAAACCATACACATAGACTAGTATTGATAAAGATAGAGATATAGTGAATTGATCTCGGGGTATTTCAAATAAGTTTAAAGGTACGGTTACTCGGAAAACAGGAGTTTACACGGGGCCAGCACATTTCAAACACAGAGAGAGCACGCGGAGCGAATAGGCCTGCTTACAGAATATTGGTGAAAGAATCTAAAAGGTTAATGCATAGATTGATGTTGTGAATGACTTTTCAGTATTACATTGATTTAATTAATTACTTATCAGTTGAATTAATTATTCAGAGCATTCATTTTCTGTTTCCCAAAACAATTGATTGATTCCATAAGTTTTAAATCAATGTATATGATGATATAGTGAATAATTCTAACTAATCATTCATTCCTTTCACTTAACAATTGATTTATGTATAGATTGTAAAAGTAAAAGAAACATTGTGAGTTTTAGGTAAGATAGTCATTCTGTAAGACATTTTCAGTGTGGCGCCCTCTACTGGTCAGAACACGATAAAGACATTTTCAGTGTGGCGCCCTCTACTGGTCAGAACACGATAAAGACATTTTTAATTATTTACTGCCATCTAGTGGACGAAACACGATAAGACATTTTTAATTGTTTACTGCCCTCTAGTGGACGAAACATGATAAGACATTTTTAATTGTTTGCTGCTCTCCAGTGGACGGAATACGATAAGACACTTTGGAGCACGGGTCCTCCATCAGTGCATCCGTCTGAGGTCGACGAAATAGTCCTTTACAATAATAAATGGATGGTTACTTCAATTAATTTAAGTAATTACGAATTGATTGAATTAATTATTCAGATTATTTCATTTTCAGTTTTCACAAAACTTTGATCAATTGGTTTATAGTGGTCTAGGGATGACGTTTTCTTTTACAGGTTTACATCAATGAAGTGTAAATGACTAAGTCTAGTTGATTGTGCATTCCTTTCGAGTAGCAAGTCGATTTCTTTACAGATTGTAATTAATAATTAATCATTTTATTCCTTTCAAATAACAAGTCGATTTCTTTACAGATTGTAATTAATAATTAATCATTTTATTCCTTCCAAATGACAAGTCGATTTCTTTACAGGTTGTAATTAATATTCGTGTTTTACATCTTTTTATTTCAAGTTAAGTTCTTTCTTCACAGTTTTTGATTAAGAATAGCAGAATAATTTGTATTGATAATTAAGCAGTAAAAGGGTTTTTGTAAATCAGTGAATACTTAGGTGTTGACCAGCCTTTGTAATTTAATAATTGTGTTGACCAGAACTGTAATTAGTATTGAATGAGTAATTAAGTGACACATATTCATAAACAATTAGGAAACACATTTAAGTATAAAGTACTTACACAGTGATTAGATTTAAGTTAATACTGCACTGACATACACAAGAGGCAAATCTGTTATTCTGAGTTGCAGGGTTTTGTGGGGATGGTTAATGCAGTTATATTGGACTAGCATTTGTTTAGCAAACAAGACCATAGGAAGGTGGGTTGTAAGAAGCGTACACCTTATCCAATATAGAATATTGTCAGCATATTGAGCAAGTAGAATGGGATCAAATTCAACGAAGGTGTTAAAAGATATTAGTGAACATCGTGGAATGTTGGCTACGTTATCGCCTATGGCTGTAGTGGAAAAAATGAATCCTCTTGTTAGGGAAATTAGCAAAATGTCTACGAAATGGAATAGCCGTTGGGCATACATTGAACAGCCGTGGCCGAAAGAGGGCAGCCTTAATTTACAAATAATTGCAACATTGGAAATACTTATCAATGGGCACAAAGCACATCAAAGAGGAAAGATTAGATCAGAGAAACGCAAGTTAGAGTTAGCTATTTTAGATCTATTTAAGGTAGAGGGACAGAAAATAGCTCAGATGGAACCGGAAAAGAAAAAAGAATTGGCCAGAACACTGGAACAGAAATTGAACATTCCATCCACAGACATGTGTCCTGTCTCCAGTCCCCCTCCATATGCTAAGGCACTGGAGGACCATTCCCAGAAGAAGAAGGCCAAGCAGGAACCAAGGGGAAAAGGGGACGACAGGAGTGACGAGGAAGATGACAGCAAAGATGGCCGTGAAGACTCAAGAGATGACGACAGTGCAGACGAAGGCTACCACGCTCTGGTCAGGAAGATGATAGCCACAGCAAAAAGACACCACAGATGGCTGAAGGAGCAACGAGAAAGGGAGGAAGAGGAAGATTGTCATCGAAGGTCATCAAATACATTAAAGAACTGTCCAGTGCTGATTCGGGGTAACAAGATGGAATATCATCCGTGGCATCATGCAGATCTGTCTGAAGTGATGGAGAAACTCCCAGTTCTGGAGGAGGAAGGACATTCGTGGACTACTGAGGTCGACGTGAGACTGACAGGAACGCAGGCCGCGATGGGAGACCTGAAAAGACTCTTAGCCTTTATTGCAGGATTGGAGGCAGGACTTCATAGATATATCAATACATCAGTTTATGATCCAGAGCTCTTCGCAGCATACAGAGTGCAGGCTTTAGCCCCACAGCAACAGCCACCTGGAGTGCAGACTGCTACTTACCAGTCCTACTCACAGGGGCCACAAGGGGGGTATCCTGCTACTTACCAGTCCTACCCACAGGGGCCACAAGGGGGGTATCCATACCCACAAGGGCCACCAGGGGTGCAAGCGGTTCCATACCAGCCATACAACCAGCCTGGCCAAGGACCACCACAAGAGGGATGGACCACAGCACCGAAGAAGATGCTAGAACCGTGTTACCAATGCGACCAGAATGGACATCTAGCCTGTACCTGCTACAACAGGCCCCAGGGGGGCGCAGGGGGGAGCCAAGGAGGAGGATATTGGCCTCCTGCTACACCTGCTCCAGGAGTGATGAACCCTTACGGAGGCCCAGCAGCTGGCCTACAGGGGTGCCCGGAAGATCCGAGTGGGAGGTGCCAGCTGGTGGTGACAAAGAAGCCTGAAGGCGCCACGCACCTCCCTATGTCTAGAGAATATGTGAAGACAATCGGATTTGAGGGAATTAAACAGCTGATTCCTACAACTGAGCTTGTAGACTTAGAGTACAAGGGACAGAGAGCAACTCTGTCAACATTTGTGTCAGAACACACGCCAACAGGGCTGCTAGGGAAAGATGCTCAATGCCAATTGAACTGTACAGTGAAATGCACACCTGACGGCTGTCAGGTGACGGTGCCATCCGGTGTTCAGATTCCATCGACAGCCAGAGTGATTAAGCATAGAACAGACCTACAAGCTTTGCCTTTAAAGGGAGCTGATATAGAATATTGGGTTGATGGGTCTTGTTACGGGGTAGGAGAAACTTTGTGCGCTGGGTATTCCTTAGTTAAAGCACAGAATTCAAAGTTTATTGTAGAACAGGCTGAGGCAGTTCCTCAGCCTTGCTCAGCTCAGTTGGCTGAATTGATTGCCCTCACGGAAGCATGCAACTTGGGAACCGGACGGAGAGTGACAGTGTACACCGACTCTGCCTATGCATATAATGTTTGTCATTTTAATGGAGCTGTATGGAGGGGGCGGGGTTTTAAGAGAACTGATGGTACGCCTATACAGCATCACGCACAGATCATGAAGCTGTTACAAGCCATGATGAAGCCAACGGAATTAGCCATAGTGAAGTGTGCCGCACACAGGTCTGACTCATCACATGTCACACAAGGTAACAGGGCTGCAGAAGATGCAGCCAAAGCCATTACAGGAGCAGACAAGGCAGGTAAAGGTCTTCTGGTCACACATGAAAAGCAATTACAGAGCATGGTCACACTTGAGGATTTATTGATGTTACAAAGTAGAGTAACTACGTTAGACAAGAACGTTTGGCTAGCAAGGGGGGCAAGTCAGGATGACACAGGTCTATGGAGGAATCATGAGGGGTTGGTTGTAGCACCCTCAGATTTATTAGGCATGTTAATACGGGAAGCTCATGGATTAGCACATGTGGCTAGGGGGGAGGTAAGACGCAAGATCACCAAGGAATATGGGTTTTGGAGTCCATATTTGATGGAACAGATTGACCATGCTTTAGGTCAATGTGGGGTCTGTTGGAGGAACAACATCAGAGTGGGTACACCAGTGGTGTCTGGGCATATCCCTACCCCAATAGGGCCACGGTGGTGGACAGGGGGGTGGATGTACAGAGTAGGCAGGATGTTGTGCCAACAGGTGCCGAGGTCCCCAGAGAACCTGAGAAAGAGGAGCTACGAGGAGATGCTGTGGTGTTGCCAGAGCCAGTGGGACAGTGGAAAGCTGTCCAGATGCCAATGAACCAGAAACCAACGAAGCAGAGAGTGTTGACAGTCTGGAGGTCCAGCCTGGGGGTGTCCAAAGCCTGGACACCTGTGCTACTGGGGATGCGGGCGAGTACCTGCATCATGCTTCAGATGATGCTGAGGGCAACTCCCCAGACCTTGATCAGCGTGGGAGGGGACCAGGCGGCTGCCTGAACCTCAATGACACTGACGGACGACGACCAGTTAGGAAAAGATTAAAGACTATGAATAGGGTAGTGAAGCAGCAGATCAAAGGGAACGACGGGAATGGACAGCAGATGATAGCATGGCTGGAAACGGTCTTAGGGGCATGGGAAACTTATTTTGCTAAGATAGGAGCACCTATTATAGCAGACATGATTTTTGACTTTCTTAGGAGACAGGGCCTCATTGACTGTTTTTGGAAAATCAGTCACTCAGTCCACGTTAATGAACTTTTCAGAAGACTAGTCCTCACCTGAGGTGAAGATCTATGCATTAATGCATTCCCTTTGTCCTGTGCTTACTGTTGGGGAATTATGTGTTATGATAACTGAATGTCATTATTTGTGTATTGTTTGTTTATTTCTATATCGTATGGCTTTGGACATTATTTTGGCCAGTCAGGGTGGTACTTGTGCTTTGATAGGCGGTGAATGCTGCAGTTATATTTCGGATTCTGATAACGCTTTGTATGATTTTCATGAATCTAACAAGAAGGGTGTAGAGGATTTACATAAAGAACACGGTTGGAATATGTTAGATTTCTTTGATTCTGCTTTTTCAGGTATTGGTAATATGATCAGGTCCGTCGCTATTATTTTTGTTGTCATTATCATCTGTATTATGTTACTTGGTATTTTGATCAAATGTTGTGGAAAGTGTATTTCTGATGTTCCTATTAATGCTTTAATGTTGACCAACATAGCTGATGAGCAAAAGCTGGATTCTGTTTTGCTTTCTGATTTTGTTTCCTCCTTTGATGATTTGTTTATTAAGTGATGTTTTATGATTATTTGCTTCGATTACTGTTTGTTTCTTTCTATATCATGTGATTGATGTCAGTTGAGAAGTGGTGTGGTGGTTATGCAAAGATAGGAAAGCGGTTCTGTTCCTAGCACAACGAAGAAAACGCTCTTGACTGGGAAAGGATATCAATCTGAGACAGCGGTAAAGGCTGTTCTCCAACTGGGTTCATGTGCTAGTAACCTCTGTCCCTGGCGCTTCAAGGACAAAGAAAACATCGGTCGTTGGAAGTTTCTATATTAATTTGTGCATGATGGACTGTGTTTAGTTTAATTGTGATTGTTATTTTCAAGATTCTTTTTATTATTGGTTGGTTTCTATTTTTTGCATGATGTCTTTGGGTTCTTAATAGTTATTTTTTTATTTTTTTATTTATTTTTTTTTATATTTTTTTTTTTTTTTTTTTTTTTTTTTTAATATTTTCTTAGCTGTGATATGTGAGGTTTGTGTTTTTGTTTTGGTTTGTGATCATTTAGTTTCGGAACACCCTCTGGGTGGTCCGAGGGGGGATGTGTCGTATATTTTTACACATTAATAGCCTTCTTATATAACGTATATCTTACACATATATTAACGTATATTTTTATATATATATACATACATATTATTACAAATGATCGCGGGGAGACCTGATAAGCAATTGTCGCACATGCGCAGACACACACACACGCACATGCACGCCCCCGAGGGTCTAGGCCAATCAGAGGCCTAGAAGGAAGGATCACGATTGGCCAAGAACATACTGTGATGTGATTGGCTGAGAGGCCGCTATAAAATCCTGTGCTGAGGAGCTCCTGGCTCTGTTTTTGTCTTCCTCTGCCCACGACGTGACTGTTTGTGTGTAAACCTGATCCTGTAATCTGAGGACCCGATCTTTTTTGAATAAATACTCTTAAACTTTGGCCAGGAGTTTTTACCTCATTGTTAATCACCAAACAGAGAAAATATTCTACACCTTTTTTGTACACTGTTTGTAATGGTAATTAGGGAAACCAAGTCTAACTTATTGAACTATGCCGTCCTCCGAATCTATGTCCGCCTGATCATCGCCCATATTAATAAAGTGGCTTTTATAATACACCTTTCTGGCTGTGTGTTTTGTGCGCTCCCTCTCCTGACATTTTACCAATACCCCTAAATCAGGGGACCCACATATTTTATCACAATATGTCCAGTTGTATCTTGTAGAAATTGTGGAAGCAAGGCAAGCAATATTGGTAGAGCCTATTGTAATCAGCCTGCCTAGTCCGACTACGTAACAATTGAGAATGGAATGTTGAGGTGCAACAGAAATTGCATCGCACGCCGTGTGCATTGGGATGCGATTTTTTATGATTTTCTCATAGACTTCAATGGTGTGAGTTGAAAATTGAATTTTGCGGTGCAACAAAAATCGCATCGCACGCCGTGTGCGTTGCAATGGAATGTTGTCGCGCAACAGAAATCGCACGCTGTGTGCATTGGCCTTTACAATCAATACATTTGACTAAGGATGTGAATCATCAATTCACCAGTTCTAGCAGGAAGAGTAATCCAGCTCAGGCCAGGGGCCACTGGCAGTCGTCGTGAATTATTATTATTATTATTGCTATTTAATTTTTTTATTTAACACTGGAGAGACAGTACAAGGGGGGCAGTAGAAGTCTTAGGAGGCCAGTATAAGGGGAAAGCGGGTGTCTCAGGAGACGCAGTGCTGGGGGGTGGTAGTGTCTCAGGAGGAACAGTTAAGGTGTAGCCTGAAGAGCCTACTTGTAGTTTATTATTAATTGTTGTGTTGCCAAAAGTATACTAGGCTATTGTATTGTTGTAATGAAGAAAAATATACTGCAAACCATAAACCACAAAAATAATGTAATACATTTTAATCAATGTACAAACAAATGTATTTTTCTCTTGTTTTGTGTTTTTTTTTTCTCAATTCCCTTTACATTATTACCTTAATGATAGCTATTGTATATTCCTACCTTTGTTTCCCTGTTTTATTTCCCCTACATCATCATGTACACCAATGACAGGAGGCCTCAATGATGCGTCTCTGTAGGGAAGCATGTAGTCATTCTGTTACCATCATTCTGTTACAGGATGTAAATCCACTTCACTCATTGTAACAACCAGAAGAGAGTTTCAAACTGAACATGTCATGATACCTAACACCCCACTCTTTCTGCAGGCATATTTACATTTTAATTTGGGGCAGATATTTTAGTTTTAGGGAAACGTGGTTACATAAAAAAGCTTTCTATGCTAGCGTATGGAGCAGTGGAAGGAAAGCCTAGTAACCTGGAGCTGGCATATAAGTAGCCTATATTGTTATTATGCTATTACTATTGCTAGAAAACACTCTTAAGGCATTTATGATATATATTGTACACACATCAGTTTTTTTTATGACTGTTTTGAAATGGACACTGTTGCTATTTTCAAATGCCATGGTATATGGTATTAGCGCCCAACCCTCATGTAAAATTTTGCAGAAAAAGCAATAAAAGATCTGTAATGATGGCAAAAACATTAAGGTCATGTTCTCACGTGAAAGTCTGAATCAGGACCCGGAGCAAGTGGATGAGTTAGCAACATTGTTGCATAAATTATTTCTCTGATTTGCGTTCTCACAGCCCTTTATGTAAACGAAGTAACATACGCAATCGAAGCAACAGACGTGGTAGTTGATTGGTCAGAAAAATTGAAAATTGCCCGTTCATCCCTCTCTTATCTCTGCCTCGGGCAGCGTTCTCACCAAAAGCGAAGTGAAGCAAAGTGATGGATGTGTCGTTTCTAACCGAAGCGAAACCACCCTTTTCAAGCATGGTTCTTTGCTGCGGGAGCGACTTCGAATGCGCGTTCTCACAGCTCCAAACGACGCAGAGCAAAGCGAACTTTATCCTAAACTCCGTTTCAAGTGAAGCAAATGTTCTAGTGAGAACACCCCCTTAGACGACCCTATGTTAATTATCTAACACATTGGGGGTGCATGACAGAAGCCGCCCGGGGCGGCTGTGGCTCAGGAGGTAGAGCCGTCGTCTAATGATCGCAAGATCGGCAGATTGGCGGTTCGAGCCCCGGCTGGCCACATGTCGAAGTGTCCTTGGGCAAGACACTGAACCCCTAAATTGCTCCCAGTGAGCGGGCCGGCGCCTTGCATGGCAGCTTGCCGCCATTGGTGTGTGAATGGGTGAATAAGAGGCCGTTGTAAAGCGCTTTGGAATAAGGCGCTATATAAGTCACTCCATTTACCATCGAGGCTTGATATCCCCAAAAGAGGACCACTTGTGTGTTCACCCTATCCTGCTGAGGAGCTTGTTGGTTTTGTTCCCCTTGTGGCCATTTAAAGCCATTCATGCACCCCCATCATCTCAGGTTGTCTGCAGTGTATTGCTAGGCCTAGGCTATATGGAGTAATCATGCTAAGCTCTTTATAATCACACTCAGAACATCATTCATCTGATTTAGGCTCAGGATTATGCTACATTCCCCTCTTAAGTGTCTTAAGTATCTTATGAGTCCTATTGCAGTGCAGTACTATAGTGTGTTGTAGATGGTGTGAGGTATCCAGTTGCGTAGACCTAGTTAGTTGATTGTGAGGTTTGATCTATATACTGTATATAGAGACCATGTAGGCCCTACCTGCTGTTTTCATATCTAGTTTGTGCAACACAGAGCTCTTGGGCGGCTGTGGCGCAGGAGATAGATGATCTACCTCTAATGATCGCAAGATCGGCAGATCGGCGGTTCGAGCCCCGGCTGGCCACATGTCGAAGTGTCCTCGGGCAAGACACTGAACTCCAAATTGCTCCCAGTGAGCGGGCCAGCGCCTTGCATGGTAGCTTGCCTACCTTGCCATTGGTGTGTGAATGTGTGTGTGAACGGGTGAATGAGAGGCCGTCGTAAAGTGCTTTAGATAAAGGACGCTATGTAAGTATATCTCTATAAGCCAGTCTATATAAGTGCAGTCCATTTAGTCGGTGCAATACATAGCTCTTAGCAAACTCTCACTCTCTCTGTAGTCTGAACAGACGTTCATGTGCGCTTTGCACTCCTGTTGACTCTTTGCTCAGAGTGCTCAGGCTCGTCCTGATGAATCCAACAACGCTGTCGAGTTACAGGCTTAATTTCCATTTCCCTTCCCTTCAATGCCTTAGAGAGGTCAACCTGTCGTTTTCCATTAGAGGATAATGGTTTATTATTGCAGGAAAGGGGAAGTGTGCGTACCTCCCTTGTTTATGATTAAGTTATTATCATAGATCCTGTCCTTCCTGATATGTCACGCTGCTCCCAGTCTAACTCTGAGATGACCCTGGCTGTCCCCTTGTTCGCTTTGCCCTGATCAGAAATGTTCCACGTTATTACTGTGGTGCTGCTTATTTCGGGCTTTGCAATCGCACACACTGTGTGTGAGCTGTTTAGTACTGAAGTCATCATGGCTAGGTTAGCTCTAACAACTGTGGAGCTGTTTAGGACTTAAGTCATCATGGCGTTAGCTAACAACTGTGGAGCTGTTTAGGACTGAAGTCATCATGGCTAGGTTAGCTCTAACAACTGTGGAGCTGTTTAGGACTGAAGTCATCATGGCTAGGTTAGCTCTAACAACTGTGGAGCTGTTTAGGACTGAAGTCATCATGGCTAGGTTAGCTCTAACAACTGTGGAGCTGTTTAGGACTGAAGTCATCATGGCTAGGTTAGCTCTAACAACTGTGGAGCTGTTTAGGACTGAAGTCATCATGGCGTTAGCTCTAACAACTGTCTTGGTGAGAGTCGTTGTCTGCAGAGTTTGGCCTTCCATCCTCCCTCCTCTCTAATGGTTTGGTTGGGAGTCCACTGTGAATTTCCCAGCAGTCCTCCTGTGGTACTAAATGTGGGATGTGGGATAATTGAGTTCTTAAGAAGCTCAGACACACATTGCTATCTCTCTCTCTCTCTCTCTCTCTCTCTTTGTGTCTCTCTCTCTCACTGTCTCTGTCTCTGTCTCTCTCTCTCTCCCCCTCTCTCTCTCTGTCTCTCTCTGTGTCTCTCTCTCTCTGTGTGTCTCCCTCTCTCTCTCTCTGTCTCTCTCTGTGTCTCTCTCTCTCTCTCCCTCTCTCTCTCTGTCTCTCTCTCTCTCTCTCTCAGTGTCTCTCTCTCTCTGTGTGTCTCTCTCTGTGTCTCTCTCTCTCTGTCTCTCTCTCTCTCTCTGTCTCTCTCTCTCTCTCTCTGTCTCTCTCTCTGTCTGTCTCTCTCTCTCTGTCTTTCTCTCTCTTTCTCTCTCTCTCTCTCTCTCTCTCTCTCTCTCTCTCTCTCTCTCTCTCTCTCTCTCTCTCTCTCTCTCTCTCTCTATCAAGTGTATGTAATGTCTCATAATGGTCTGGGATTAGGGGGAGGGTGGGGGTGTATATCCTAACAATGGCCAGTGCACACTGGCCTTGTCTGAGCTATCATCCTTTTTGCTGATCGAGGCATTTGAACCACTTTGCTCTCGTGTAAATCTTTTAGCATGAGCAGAATGAAAATTATGTTGAGGACGTAGGTTGGGTGAAGCTTGACGTCTCATCATACGCAGGAAGCCTGATGTGATTCTAACATCAGGAAGTGGCATAGCCCTCTTGCTAAATCAGCAGCAATGTGGTCAAAACAGGAAGTGGTAGGCCTAGTTAGTCAACCTTTCTTTGCAAAAGAGTAGTAGTACGGTAAGTAACACGTAGGCTAACAACACAGAGACATGTTACAGCTGCAGTATCCACAACATATAAGGGCCGGCTGTGTCTCAGGAGGTAGAGCCGCCATCTAATGATCACAAGGTTGGCAGATCAGCGGTTCGAGCCCTGGCTGGCCACATGTCGAAGTGTCCTTGGGCAAGACACTGAACCCCAAATTGCTCTCAGTGAGCCGGCCGGCCGGCGCCTTGCATGGCAGCTTGCTGCCATTGGTGTGTGAATGTGTGTGTGAATGGGTGAATGAGAAGCCGTTATAAAGGCGCTATATAGGTCAGTCCAATTAGGTTAAAAGGTCAAGTGTAAGCTGTAACATGACACTGTCTAAAATGTCATTATGGCTGTGTGTGCCTGAAAGGCCTATGCTGTCTTAGGCCTGGTATCATCATGAATAATACAATTGTTTTCATTTTATTTACACCAATTATGTCTGTCGTTATATAATATAAAATTTGGAGCTCTTTAAAAAAAACATTTTGATATTCTCATGATTCTTAAGTGCTGACTAAACACAACCAGTGCATTGATCAGCATGATATTGATCTAATTCAATGATTTTAAACGGAAAACACTCTAACGTCAAACAATGGACGTTCTGGAGTTGTTGGTAAGTTTTGAGGGGTCGGGAGGTTGTAGTATTAAAAGAAAGTTTAAGGTCATGTTCTCACATGAAAGTCCGAATCAGGACCCGGAGCAAGTAGATGAGTTTGCAACATTGTTGCATAAATTATTTCTCTGATTTGCGTTCTCACAGCCCTTTATGTAAACGAAGTAACATACGCAATCGAAGCAACAGATGTGGTAGTTGATTAGTCAGAACATTTTAAAATTGCCCGTTCGTCCCGCTCTTATCCAGATCAACACGCATGCGCTGTTGTTTTCCTATGGACAGCCTCGATGCGTCGTTTCTAACCGGAGCGAAACCACCCTTTTGAAGCGGAGCATCCGTCGGCTGTTTGCTCCGGGAGCGACTTCGAATACGCGTTCTCACAGCTCCAAACGACGCAGAGCAAAGCGAATTTTATCCTAAACTCCGATTCCAAGTGAAGCAAATGTTCTAGTGAGAACACACCCTTAAAGTGTTGCGCTTGGAGGAGGTGTCTGGAGCTCTCCCTGTATCTGACCTAGTTCACTCTGTGACTGGATCTTTCACCCCCCCAGGCCCTGAGCAGTCACACACAGCCCTGTGTCAGTAATATAGGACAGTGAAACATTTTCTTCTTCTTTTGGCTCTATACTCCAAAACGTTGTATTTTAAATAGTTATAGTTACTATGAGGTTAAAATGTAGATTCCCAACTTGCATTTGATGGTATTTGTGTAGGCCTACATATTGGTTTAATTATTTTTAAATAAAAAACATGTTTTATACATTGCAGCGTTCTTCCCAAATAATATAAGAATGGCACTTTACCACATGACCCATTTGGCTACTACACTGAACAGAAATATAAATGCAACACTTTTGGGTTTTTTGCTCCAATTTTTCACAAGTTGAAATCAAAGACCTAAGACTTTTTCTACACACATAATAAACGAAAAAAAGTCCACTCTAAAATATGCCGTTTTTGTGAACACAATTTGAGAGAGTGGCCTATTGAGAGAAATAGGCCTTTTGTGTACATAGAAAAAATCGTAGGTCTTTTCAACTCATGAAAAGTGTTTCATTTATATTTTGTTCAGTGTAGACTGTTATTTAATCATAGAGTTACTATCCTTGATTCAACAGGTATTGGTCTGGTCTTTAACATGACTTGACTTGGATCTCAATTTGGTTGTTAAGTCGTGACGTGTTTCTGGGTCCAACATTTAATTATATTTGTATAGCGCTTTTCCGTGGCTCAAAGACGCTGACAATATGGGAAAACGGGAAAGTGCTGTGTCCCTTGTTGTATGAATAGATCCCAGTCAAAAAAACCGATTGAGTTGTCATTCTACCTCTTTAGTACTCTGGTGTGGGGAATTTTTGCGTGACGTCAGACTTAACAACCGATTATGCTCCTAAACCTGTCCTCGTTCCTGTGTCAGACATCCATCTGTGACAGAATGTTAGGGACACACAACGGTTGGATGACTGTTATGTTTGGTTACTCACCGAATGCATCACATTGCAATATTTTGGCTCGACTAGCGAGTGTGTCATTGATTTTCAACGACGCTGACATTTATTTTCTTATTTTTCAGAATAAAGGTTTGAACATTTTGGTCGGTCGCCGACTTTCTTCCTGCTTTCACCAGCTGCTGTCACACATACAGAACCCAGCAGAGAACAGTGTGCAGTTGCTCTACTTTTGTCATCGTCATCGTCGCTTATCCTAAAATAACTCCATACTGCTGACATCGCCCCTCCTCCTCTACCTACCTGCTAGAGAGGTTATGTTACATTGCCCTTGTAGTGGTGTCGGGAGCGGATGTATCGGAGTACGAGTACACAAGTGCAGCGTTGGGTACGAGTGCTGGTATCAGTATCGGAGCATCCCTACTCCCCATGTTGACAGACAGCAATAACAGACTCCAAAGGCAAACACAAAGTCTAGAATCAATACTAGACATGGACAGCTCTCTTATGCTGCACACATGATGTGATGGAACACATCTGACTCACCAGAAACACCCGTCAAGCCAATTGTCCCGGTAACTTTGATCCCCTGAACTAGGGGGACTATGTATAAAAAGTGTTGTCATTTCGAAAATGGTGAAACCAATGTTGTACACAAATACCCTCAAATGAAAGCTGAGCATCTCTACTTTAACGTCATAGTAGCCTAATTGTTTCACTGAAATGCTCCACTTTCCCGTTACTTACTCACGGCACTGTGTATGTACGCCACTCACACAAAACCAGCGCACGCAACATGTTCACATGATGAACTACAGTAGCCGGGTTTGTTAGGAGGGTTAAATAAATTCTGTCCATTCTGAACAAATAGCCTAGCCACAATTAGGCTACGTCATGTATATCATCACCAGGTATTGGTCTGGTCTTTAACATAAATCGACTTGGATCTTGATACGCTCCTAAAGCTGTCCTCATCACTGTGTCAGACGTTCATCTGTGACAGGATGTGGCGGGGACAACGGTTGGATGACTGTTATGTTGACGGTGGAAGACTGTTGGGTGGGACTCAAAGAGTGCGTACGGCTTAATTATTCACTGTGCAAGAGCAGCCCGGTCTAGTCTTAGGCTACAGCATCTTTGGCTTGTATAGCTTTTCCCAATTATTACCAATGAGATGATTTCAGATGCTGTCCCCAAATTCCTCACACAAATGTCTGATATCTCTAGCCTATATCATGTGTGTGTTTGATCGTGTGTGTTTGTGTGTGTGCGGACACACACGTGTACTGTATGCTTATGTGTGTGTGCCTCTGTGTGGCTAGAGGAAAGCTAACAAGGAAACTTATTACCATAACTCGGAGGCTCAGGTGACATGGCTCAGATACAGTTTCACCTGTTCTTCTAGAGCAGCGGTTCCCAAACTGTGGGTCGCGACCCCCTAGTGGGGCGCGGGGGTACTGCAGGGGGGGCGCAGAAATAATGGGAGGGGAAAAAAATGCACACACAAGAGCTGTAAACAAACACTGCTTGCTTAAGGTTACCATCAGGGGTGTTGTGGGCGTTGGATGATAAAAATGAGAACCTGAATGGAGCGCAGGCCATACACTGTAACAAAGAGGCAGCGAGGGGGCTCCATTCACGTCATTGACGCGCGCTCCATTCACGTCATTGACGCGCGCACTCCCTCCTCCAGCTATCTAGCAGCAACAACAACAATGCATAAGTTTATGAAAGAGCCAGAAGCTAAACGAAAAGCGAAGGAGCCCATGACAAACGTCCCAAAGCCAAAGTCAAGAAAGTATGACGATACATACCTCTCCCTGGGCTTCACGTCTAATGTGGTCGGTGCGGAGGAACGACCACTGTGTGTCCTCTGTCTCAAAACTTTAGCGTCAGAAAGCATGAAGCCTAGCAAGTTGAAACGTCACTTGGAGACCACACACCCGACTGATGTGAAGAAGCCCCTCGATTTCTTCAAGAGAAAACTCCAAGAATACCGTGGTCAGCAGAGCCGTTTCGTTAAAACAGCATCTGTTACGTCTAATGCTCAACTTGCCTCCTACAAAGTGGCATATCGTATCGCCCAGTCTAAAAAACCACACACCATCGCTGAGGAGTTAATACTCCCTGCTGCAATAGATATGGTTTCACATATGATAGACGAGGCAACAGCCCAAAAACTCAAAGCTATCCCCCTGTCAAACAACACTATTGCGAGACGCATCAATGACATCTCAGAAGACATGAAAGAGCAGCTTGTTGAGAAAATAAAAGACCAACGCTTTGCGCTCCAGGTAGACGAGGCCACAGATAGTAACAAGGACTGTCTGTTAATAGCGTATGTCAGATACATTGATGCGGAGGGTTTGAGCGAGGATTTGCTATTTTGCAACTATGTCCCAAACAGAGCAACAGCTGATGAACTGTTCAAAATCATAGACAAATACCTGAGTGAAGCCGATCTGAAATGGGAGGACTGTGTGGGGATATGCACCGACGGTGCCCAGGCCATGGCAGGAAAACGGGGAGGGCTCCAGACGCTCATCAAGCGCGTTGCACCGAAAGCAGTGTGGACTCACTGCATAATACACAGGGAGGCACTCGCGTCAAAGCAGCTGAGTCCAGAGTTGAATGACGTTTTGTCTCATGTTATCACCACCGTCAATTACATAAAAACAAGACCACTGAAAGCTCGCATTTTTTCCGCTTTGTGCGAGGAGATGGGCTCCGAGCACACAGCCGTGCTATTTCACAGCGAGTCGCGTTGGCTCTCTC
This sequence comes from Nansenia antarctica, assembly GCF_963989245.1. Lineage (NCBI taxonomy): Eukaryota > Metazoa > Chordata > Actinopteri > Argentiniformes > Microstomatidae > Nansenia > Nansenia antarctica. Next base: position 127,222 of record NW_027663199.1, on the reverse strand, counting down.
GCGGAAAGGTGCTGTCCAGGGTGCTATCGCTGAAAGATGAGATCCGAATCTACTTGGAGGAGGAAGGGAACGAACTTGCCAGCAAGTTTAATGATGAAGACTTCCTCATGAAATTGGCCTACCTAAGCGACATGTTTGAGAAGCTCAATGAATTGAATCTACAGTTGCAGGGCAACAACACACACCTTCCACATCTGGCAGACAGGATACAATCTTTCACACGGAAACTGGACATGTGGGGCAGGAGACTTGAACAGGGGGACATCGACTTATTTGGGAATCTGAAGGCATTCATCGAGACCAATGAGCTGCAGAGCACAGTGGTTCCATGTATGAGAGAGCACATCTCAGCCCTGAAACAAAGCTTCCAGAAATACTTCTCTGTGGATGACAGTGCCAAATACGACTGGATTAGAGATCCATTTGTTGCACCACCACCTGCCATGTTCAGCACTGCGGAAGAGGAACAGTACATCGACATGACTTCAGAGTCAACCATGAGGCTGCAGTTCACATCCACGACTTTGGCTGGGTTTTGGATTGGAGTGGAGAAGGACTACCCTCTCATTGGACAGAAAGCTGTGGGAATACTGCTGCCTTTTGCAACATCGTACCTGTGTGAGATAGGCTTTTCTGCTGTTGCTGCCATCAAAAGCAAATACAGGTCGAAGTTGAACATTGAGAATGAACTGAGAGTGGCAGTCTCAAAACAACAACCCCGCTTTGAGAAGATTTGCAAGGCAAAGCAAGCACACACAAGTCATTGATCGTAATTGTGATAGAAATGTGAGGAGTAAGAATAGTGATGCAGTAGAAATTAGTTAATGTTGATATGTTGAATATTTCAGTGGCACAGGATCATTTGCCAAGCACTTATGTTCCTTTTCAAACCATAATAAAATATAAAACTATAGTTGGATATACTGTATGTGTCTTGTTATTATTAGAAGAGAAAATGTAATGTTTTTACAACTTTATACAATTAATTATATCAATCTATTATATCAATCTATATCAATTATATCAATCCGAACCGGGTTAGGGGGGGCTCGAAAATATTTCCAATTACCCAAGGGGGGCCTGATTGAAAAAGTTTGGGAACCACTGTTCTAGAGCATCGTTTCTCAACGGGGGCGGTGGAACAACTTTGGGGGGCGCTGGAACAGATATTTTAAAAAGGGGGGCGTTGATGTGTTCTTGGGGGGCGGTGACGCATAAAGTATTTTTCTCATGAAAAACAGCTGTCAGCAGTGTTATTACGTTCGTAAATGTTCGCTCGGACAAACCGTCTTTTCAGTCAGAACACCCGTCTCTGAGCGCTCCCAGAGCGCAGTGCTCTGAACTTGGCCGGGCTCTGTGACGCAGACAAATACTCCCTCCCCCTGCTTGCGATTGGTCAGCTGTCAGCAGTGAATTGTAACATGATTCGTAAATGCACGCACGGTCAGGTGGACAAACTGTCTTTTCAGTCAGAGCACGCATTTCTGAGCACTCCCAGCATAGCATTATAAAACAACTAAAATCATATTATATAATCAAAATGGCCGCGAAAAGGCTAAAATGCAGACAGTACTCTATTGAATATCTTAGCTATGGCTTCATACCGTCTCCTACCAATGACCAACTCCCAATGTGTTTACTGTGTGAACAAGTATTTTCCAATGAGGCAATGAAACCCTCACGTCTAAAGGAGCACCTTAACAAGATACACCCGGACAAGGCAGATAAGCAGCGTCCATTCTTCCAGGCCCCCAAAGAGAAACATGGTAGGAGCACCATAAGCAGTCTCTTCGCTAGGAAGACCACCCAGACTGACAGCGGGCTAATAGCATCCTATAATATCTCCCTGCTGATAGCCAAATGTGGGCAGCCGTTCACAATTGGAGAGAAGTTGGTACTCCCTGCCATCAAAGAGGTAATATCTTCTGTGATGGAGCGTGATCCCACACAGGTGCTGAAATCCATCCCACTCAGCAATGACACCGTAGCACGCAGGGTTGATGAGATGGGCGCCGATACAGAGGAGCAGCTGTGTGCCATCCTGTGGGAAACTCCATTCAGTCTTCAGCTGGATGAGACAACCACTGCTGACAATAATGCTCTGTTGATGGCCTATGTCCGCTATAGTGCCTCCAACAGTCAGGAGATGGCTGAGGAATTTTTAGTTTCCAAATATCTGGAAACAGACACCAAGGGCCAGACCATTTTTAATGCACTGGATGCATATCTACAGGAGAAGTCAATCCCAATCAACAACATCCTTGCATGTGCCACTGACGGTGCCCCGTCCATGGTTGGCAGGTACCGTGGCTTCACCGCTCTGCTGAAGGAGCAGGTCCCGCATGTCCTCACAGTCCACTGTGTCTTGCACCGCCACAACCTTGTGGCCAAATCTAACAGTCTACCTCTCCATGAGTCTCTCAATGTTACAGTCAAGGCAATAAACAAAATAAAAGCCCACGCCCTGAATACCAGATTGTTCAGACAGCTGTGTCAGGAAAATGACGAGACCTTTGAGCGTCTTCTTCTCCACACTGAGGTCCGCTGGCTCTCAAAAGGAAACTGCCTTGCTCGCTTTTGTGAGCTGTTTGACAGCATCGTGGAGTTCCTGGAGGAGGTGGATGCAGCTCTTGGGGAACAGGTGTCATCCAGCCGCTGCGACATCATGTATCTCGCAGACTTCTTTGGAAAAATGAATGAAGTCACACTGAAGCTCCAAGGAAAAGGAGTTACTCTGGTCAAGAGCAAGGCGGTCATCCAGAGTCTCACCTCCAGGCTGGATCTATACAGGCAGAGCATAGGCAGGAAGCAGTTTGCCTATTTCCCGCTGTTGACCAAGGTAATCTAGCCTATAGGCAACTAAATTATGATAATAATAAATAATACATGTAATAAATGTAGGCTACTCTATGCAAAACTATATTTGTGTTCCTGGTTAGTATAAATAACTTATGTTCTGTGTTCTTATGTATTATGAGTATAAACTTTAAGAAACATCAATTAGTTAACTAATTAGCAATAAAATAACCAGTTCAAAATCAGATAGTAACATTCTGCACAGATAACAATTTCCTGGTTATGCTCATTGCAGGTGTCTGAGGCTCTTACCGATGAGCGCCTCCTCATTTACACAGAGCACCTGAGGATGGTGAATGCTGACTTGAAGATCCGCTTGAGGGATCTTTTGGACCTTGATGTTCCCATCTGGGTGGTGCAACCCTTTCAGGCGGACGTGGCGGAATGCGAGCAAGCAATCCAGGAGCATCTCATCGACATCCAGAGTGACGATGAGGCCCAGGCTATTTTCCGCACCTCTGGCTGGGGCAACATGTGGGTCAAGTACTCTCAGCGTTACCCGGCTCTGTGGGAGAAAGTGAGGCTGCTTCTTCTGGCTTTCCCAACCACATACCTGGTGGAGCAGGGATTCAGCCAGGTCCTCCACATGCAGTCCAAGTACCGCAATCGCTTGGACTTGACGGCCTCAGGTGCACTGCGACTGAAACTAACTTCTCTGCAACCCGCGGAGAACCACCAAGCGCAGGGCTCACACTAATCCCCCCCCCCGTGCAATTTGGCGAAATGTCACACCAGCACACTTAAAAAAACGAACAATGTACCGTTTTGTAGCCTACTGTTTGTTCTGCACCAGACGTGTGCAATTGCTGCTGTTCCGTAGCGTCTGTCTGTATTCTGTTTGTATTCTTTTGTCTGAGTTTGTTTAACACTCATAAACATAATTTGTATTCACATTCACATGGCTTTTCTGCTCTCTGATGACTAATGATAATGATATTCCAACTGCCCAGTTAAATCCAATTTATTATTTGGCATTCAGTGACATGCTTTTTAAATGATATAACACAGAATATTAGTCAACATTAATATTCAGGGGAGAAAATAAGCCTACTTTTTTATGGGGGGCGGTAAGAGACCTGGATAATGGACGGGGGCGCTGGCCCAAAAAAGGTTGAGAACCACTGTTCTAGAGACTAATTTTTCTATTGAGCTTCCAGGTGTTGTGTGTGTGTGTGTGTGTGTGTGTGTGTGTGTGTGTGTGTCTGTGTGTGTGTGTGTGTGTGTGTGTGTGTGTGTGTGTGTGTAGCCAAACAGCCTGGTTGATATAGCTGCACTGATAATCATGTGTCTGGTAAACTTAGGCCTAAGTTTGTGCATGCCAATCGATGGCATGTATAGTTATTCTTCTAACTGATTTGAAGTGAGCTGAATGTGGACTCCCTTCAACATCAGGGGGGGGTTGGCGTGAACAGGCCATGGATGATAGTATGAGATGGATGTGAATGAGTATGAGAGGTTTCTGCCTGTGTCTGTGAAAAAGCTGTTTCCCAACCCCAGGGGAGCAGAGCCCTGCACAGAAAGGGCGGAAATCGAGGCAGGAAGCAGTCCTCCTAACACACACACACACACACACACACACATACACACACACCGCTCACACACCGCAAGAGAACCCCCACACACTCGAAAGAATACACTTTCAGACCTTCGTAGTCGAACACCCGTTGCGCTAGTGCAAGCAGGGTTATTTTGCAGACACAGAGCCCAACCGACACATGATGACGTAGCCTTGCTTGAACATATCGACTCCCAGATCTAATACTTATCGTGGGGTTTTTATTTCTACAAGCTCAGTGAGCTCTCCTAGTCTTGCAGTGGGCGGGGGAACCTGGGTTCATTAACCAGGAGTAGAACTGCTCGCTGCTTGCTCTCTCGCTCCTCCTCTCCTCCTCTCCTCCTCCTCCTCCTCTTTGGAGTCCTGGTGACACTCTGCTGTCCTTGTCCCAGATCTGCTGTGGTGACACATTACTCAGCACGTGTCCCAGTCTGAAAAGAAAGTTGGATATCTGGATCTTCTCTGCTACAGTACAGCGTCACTGGGGCGGCTGTGTCTCAGGAGGTAGAGCCGGCGTCTAATCATCGCAAGGTTGGCAGATCGGCGGTTCGAGCCCCGGCTGGCCACATGTCGAGGTGTCCTTGGGCAAGACACTGAACCCCAAAATTGCTCCCAGTGAGCGGGCCGGAGCCTTGCATGGTAGCTTGGCCGCCATTGGTGTGTGAATGTGTGTGTGAATGGCTGAATGAGAGGCCGTTGTAAAGCGCTTTGGATAAAGGTGCTATATAAGTGCAGTCCACTCCAAGGAGGCCACACCCCCCGGAGGGGACAATGGTAGAAATCTCTCATATGTCACCAATTTTGTTTTTCAATACAGGTCCATCTCTGTTACTATCAGAATCCATACAAAGGTTGTGCTGAAGGATTTTGTTGAGTGGCATCAGATGTTGCGTTTGGTGTAAATCTTGGATCACCTGGGTGCTTTTTAAAAGTAGTTCTCGATAATCGGACACAGCCAGAACGCATGAGACACCGTGGGTGTCTGCTAGGCAAAATGGACACATAGGCAATTCAAGGCGATTCAAGTCCCTTTTCAAAACAGCCTTCTATTTGTATAATGGAATCTGTGTAGAGTCTATTGAATCCGATTAAAATGTTTTGCATTGTGTAATGTTCTGTGAATGTTGGTGAATATTTGTCTAATTTTATCTTGGTCTGTGTCAAAATCATTGGTCTATTTTGTCTAGGGAGGATAGTGTGTCACTGACTTCTGATAGTTTTTAGGATAATATGTATATTTCTCAAATATGTATTGTCTATTAGAAATGGGCTTAGCTCTGAAACAGAGCGTAAATTACCTTTTAGTAGTTTCTTTATTTGAAAATATGATTCTTTGTTGTACAGTTGTATATTATATTTTAGCTACTGTAGGTGGACAGAGTTGGCTAGCTCTCTCCTAACTAAGTCCAGGTATTTTCATTCGCTGGCAGTAAAAAGTTCAACACAGCAACTTTTGGGCATTTTAATAGGAACATAATGGTAGGTTATCACATGTTGAAAAACAGACAGTTTCAGTTCAAGCCTTATGTCCCTCTGGGAATGTTGGGCGGGGGGGGGGGGTGCATGGTTGTGACAAAAGAACTGCCTGAATGTACCGACCGTATGTGTTGTGTGTTTCTAATTGAGTTAACCCCTTTATCTCTCTTGGGGGGTGCCAGGCGAGGGCTCAACCCACCCCACAGAGTGAAGTCCATCTCCATGACAACCTTCACGCTACAGGAAATCGAATTCCTACAGAAACATGGAAATGAGGTAGGCATAGCCACACTCCCACCTCTCTAGATGGACCTGCCTGGTCTCTGTTCACCCTTTTCACACATACCTTCTTGTCAGTCCAAGGAGTGCTGAATCCTTGCCTTGACACATTCTTAGTTCTAAACTATCCTATATGCCTATGCTATCAGTACTGTTCTAAACTATCCTATATGCCTATGCTATCAGTACTGTTCTAAACTATCCTATATGCCTATGCTATCAGTACTGTTCTAAACTATCCTATATGCCTATGCTATCAGTACTGTTCTAATCTAAACTATCCTATGCCTATGCTATCAGTACTGTTCTAAACTATCCTATATGCCTATGCTATCAGTACTGTTCTAAACTATCCTATATGCCCATGCACAGCCTCACCTTGTCCCTTTCTTTAGCATTCCTAGGTTTTCTTAATCCTTTAAAGCAGTGGTCTTCAACCGGGGGTCCGCAGAGGTACTGCAGGGGGTGCGCCAATGTTTGTCATAATAATTTACATTTTTCACCAAAATAATCAGTGAGAATTAAAAAATATAACAAAAATGAGATTGAGTAAAGTACGAGCATTAATAGGGAATAATAAGCAACTTTTGACAAAAACTATTTACAAAATAAATGATGCCCATGCTTCTAGAGTCTCACATAAAGTTAGCTGGAAAAAAACACACACCTGTCTAGCAAGCTAGGTGTTGGCTAAAACGCTGCAGTTCGGTCTTCATTGCGAAATTAACGTTAATTAATAACTAGTAGTGTTGTTCCGATACCATTTTTTGATCCCGATACCGATACCGATACCTGACCGTGCAGTACTTGCCGATACCGAGTACCGATCCGATACCACGGCGTTTGAAAAAACAAAACAAAAAAACATGTTTTTTGAGCCGCATACTCACCTCGATGTAAAATTATTGCTAACACTTAGTCTGGCACTGCTCAAAACCTTTGTAAAACAGGAAAAAATACCAACAGAGAGTGAATACTATAGAACTTTTTTTTATTGTCTACCTGGTATGGTGACAAGAAAATCAACCCCTTATAAAACCTGAAATGTGGCTCTCACAGATGCCAATCATTGCAATATCCATTTAAGATATAAAACAGTCGTAGTAGTAGTGCAACAGCAAGTGAACATTTACAAACAAAATAACTTTAGTACTTAAAAAAAATTAAAAAAAAATTAATAATAATTGGATTTTTTTTTTTTGTTAGTACTCGCCGATACCGATACCAGCATTTTTGTGCGTATCGGTGGCCATGCCGATACTAGTATCGGTATCGGAACAACACTAATAACTAGCATAACGTTACTAATTTAGTTAGTTTGATAATAACAAACCCGCCTCTTTGCTTCTCTATGCACCGCTATAACGCGCTCCTTTACCATTCCGAGGTCAGGTGGCTTTCCCGTGGATCAGTATTGGCGCGCGTCTTTGAATTACGCACAGCTATCCACGAGATTCTGCTACCGCACGGAGCTGGCTGCGCATTTCAATGCATTTCCGCGGATTCCGCGGTGCCCTCGCCTGACGTGAAATGCGCAATTGTTGATCACTTGGAGGCACTCGAAAGTCAATTTGAGAAGTACTTTTCTGAGACTGAGTCTTGGAGAAAGCACAAGACATGGATACGGTTATCATTCAAAGACAATGCATCCGACGGCTCAAACCTGACAGCCGCTGAGGAAGATCAGCTGATCGACCTAACCACAGACAGTACACACAAGAATGTGTACGAGTCACAGCCTCTCACCCAGTTCTCGATGAGCCTCTTGCCTTTTGCAACAACTTATCTTTGTGAAAGTGGATTCTCCTCCCTCACCTACCTGAAGAGCAAATACCATTCCAGACTGCAGTCTGAGGATGACATGATGCTCTGCCTGACAACCTCCATCTCCCCCAGAATAGACAAGCTGTGTACCACCAACCAGGGCCAGTCATCTCACTGAGGTAGGCATACCTGGCTTCCTGAAGCTAAACGTTTCATTGTTGAAAAAAAAATATAATAGAAAATATAAGCCTCATCAACAACAACAACAATAATAATAACCAATCATAATTATGCATGAACGTTTTATCAATCATAAACACATATAGGGCCGGTTTCACAGACAAGGCTTAAGCCTAGTCCTGGACTAAATCACACTTTCAATGTAAAATCTCCATTGAAGATGCTTTTTAGTCCAGGATTAGGCTTAAGCCTTGTCTGTGAAACTGGCCCTTAGGCTAATAACCCAGTATATAAATAGGTTAATACGGTGAAAGAAAAGGTGAATGAAGTAAATATAAAAGTTATTATAGGCTTTAAAATGTGAGACATTTAAAAATATATATTACATGTGGGGGTCCCTGTTCTGTTTGTCTCTCGTCCAAGGGGTCCTTGGGTTGAAAAAGGTTGAAGACCCCTGCTTTAAAGGATTCATGTGTTTGCTGAGAATGGTGTGGTGCAGCAGACACAGTGTAGCCATGAGGCAGAGATGAGCTAACCGTTCCAGCTCTCATGCCTTTCACATGGGAATGTTATTTATTTAGTTCTCTCTGGCACACACACACACACACACACACACACACACACACACACACACATATATACACACACACACACACACACACACACACACACACACACACACACACACTTGAATCTGCCAAGTTGTATTTTGAATGTCAGTTAATGTGCAACTAGAACATCTATGTGGTACAAATCCAAGGGGTTTGTTGATGCTGTTTGGTTTGTGTGTGTCAGAGGGCACTGCAGTTCTACTGCATCTCTGCTGCATCTCTGCTGCATTTCTACTGTATGTTTGCTGTATTACATACACCGCTTACCAGCAATAACTTGGAGTATACTAGAGTGTTATTCCTTGATGATACTGCACTTTTTGTTGGGTGTATTCATGTCGGCCATGAAGGCATTAGTGGTTGAAGAGACAGTTCAGTGTCTGTGTTTCCCATATGTCTTTTTAGCACTGAGGTGTAGCTGCTCCCAATCTCAGAAGTCCAAAGAAACCCTGGAATGTTCCAGAAAGTGCCACATTCTAATGCTCTCCTGGCCTCTAGGTGTTGAAGTCTTTCATGTTTAGTTTTTTTCACTTTAAAGTTAATAATAATAATAATAATTCATTGTGTTTATATGGCGCTTTTCCGGGGCTCAAAGACGCTGACAATATGGGGGAAACTGAAAACACAGAAACAACAAGCAACAGATAACATGAGCACATAGAACACAGAGTTAACGAACAGGCACAGGGAACAATTAACACAGCAATGTCCAGGGGGGGAGGGGGTGGCAGGGTTAGGGGAGATGGTTAGGGGTAGGGAAGTTGAATGACATCATCAAATTGACCTGTCTCTTATTCCTTTGTCCCTGTACGACGATAGAACCGCCTCTATACCCGACTTTAAAGAACCACAAAGTGAAAGAGTTCCTTCAAGAGAAATACGAGAAGAAGAGATGGTAAGTGACTGCACTCAGGTGACTGGAATAAGAATTCTCCATGCTTGTCCAGTAATAGCTTCTGTAATGTTCTCTCCCTCCCTCTCTTTTCCTGAGAATACTTTAACAGCTCACTGCAGTCCAACCCTCAAGCGAGACACTTTGCATCACTACAACACTCACATGTAGACTACGGATGCAAATTAGCTCACAGCTAAATCCGGCATGTTTACTGTCACCATACTTTGTATAAGTGACTGTTCATTATGTGCACTATCCTGACTAAATAAAGATCTCTCTCTCTCTCTCTCTCTCTCTCTCTCTCTCTCTCTCTCTCTCTCTCTCTCTCTCTCTCTCTCTCTCTCTCTCTCTCTCTCTGTCTCTGTCTCTCTCTCTCTCTGTTCAGGTTTGTTCCTCCAGAGCAGGCCAGGGTGGTAGCCTCCGTCCATGCCTCCATCTCTGGGTCGTCGGCCAGCAGCACCAGCAGTACCCCCGAGGTCCGGCCCCTCAGGACCCTGCTGGGGGACTCTGCCCCCCCCCTGCACCTCAACAGAGCCACACCCAGCCAGGTAGGACCCCCCCCCCTCCTCCCCCTATATATATATATATATATATATATATATATATATATATATATATATATATATAGACACTGGAGAAACAGAGAGACAGTACAAGGGGGGCAGTAGAAGTCTTAGGGGACACAGTAAAGGGGAAAAGCAGGTGTCTCAGGAGACACAGTGCTGGGGGGTAGTAGATGTCTCAGGAGGAGCAGTGCTGGGGGGTAGTAGATGTCTCAGGAGACACAGTACTGGGGGGTAGTAGATGTCTCAGGAGACACAGTGCTGGGGGGTAGTAATGTCTCAGGAGACACAGTGCTGGGGGGTAGTAGATGTCTCAGGAGACACAGTGCTGGGGGGTAGTAGATGTCTCAGGAGACACAGTGCTGGGGGGTAGTAGATGTCTCAGGAGACACAGTGCTGGGGGAGTAGTAATGTCTGAGGGACAGTTAAGGTGTAACCTGAAGAGGTAGGACTCAGCCCCCCACCCTGCACCTCAACAGAGCCACTCCTCCATAATAATACATTAGACTTATATAGCGCTTTTCTAGACACTCAAAGACGAAGGCGAGCTTGAAGAGGTGGGTTTTGAGGGCCTGTTTAAATGTTGGCATGGTGTTGGCAGGGTGTTGGCAGGGTGTTGGCAGGGTGTTGGCAGGGTGTAACACTGTTCTCTCTCTCTCAGTCTCCGGTGATGGGGCGTGCCCAGGCCCTCCAGATGAGCCAGCAGTTTCAGGAGAAGAAGTTTGACCTCCTCAGCGACCTGGGCGGTGACATCTTCGCTGCCCCGCCCTCTCAGACTGCAGCAGGCTCTGCACCCAACTTTGCAAACTTTGCACATTTCAACAGCCACCCAGGTAAGGACTAGCGCACAGCGCCACTGGTCCCTGAAATGGACCATGGTCAGGACCACCCACCCAACTCTTAAATATGAGAACAGTTTCATCTTCCTTTATGGAAATCAGTGATGATCGTAAAGCGTTGCCACACACGCACACACGCATTATCATGTATGTTATTGTCATTACCATCATCATGTATATTATTGTCGTTGGCTCCATGCCCTCCAGTCCATATCTCTGTGTGTTCAGTACGATCTCTCATTCCTTTTGTTGTGTGTGATCATGACTCATCTCACCCATTGTTTCCTTTTTGGTTTATGTGTTTGACCCTCCTGACCCCTGACCTCCAGCTGCTCAAAACACAAACGCTCCAAACTCAGACTTTGCAAACTTTGACGTGTTTGAGAGCTCAGGTCCACCTTTCCCCTGCTCCGCGCCCCAGACTCCCTTCCAGCCATCTCACACAGGTAGATCATCCTCTGTTCACCTGTGTTGCGTGTCTCTCTCCCTCTCTCTCCCTCTCTCTGTCTCTCTCTCCCTCTCTCTGTCTCTTTCTCTCTCTCTCTCTGTCTCTCTCTCCCTTTCTCTGTCTCTCTCTGTCTCTCTCTCCCTCTCTCTGTCTCTCGCCACACTCGCGCACTTCTCACTCACAGCCATTATTATGTGCACTTTTCATGCATTATTTGTCCACGTTGGTCTATGATCTATATTTAATTGGCTGGCACACACACACACAAACACACACACAAAACACACACACTTTATCACTTAAGAACCGGGGGCCTGAATTACTGATATTATTAAATATTGTTGTCACCTACAAGCACATTATTATCACGCTATACATGGGTGGAATCATAATCGTGGAAACATAAGTATTGGAAATCATTTGAGTCTGAGATCAGATGAATGTCTCCATATGGATGAGTAGGGTTAGTTACTCAATGAAAAGGGATGAGAAGCTCTGCCAGGCTGCCTTCAGGGCAGGAGAAACGGCGAGAGAGAGAGAGAGAGAGAGGATCTATTGTTTCTCTCTCTCCCCGTATTTCTGTTGCCTACTGTGTCATCGACTGTGTTTACATGCACACCATATTCCTGTATTAAGCGGCATATTGCTCAATATTCCGATTGGGCAAGAGTCATGTAAACACGTACCAAATTGGATTAAGATTAATATTCATTTTAAGACCCCTGGCATAGGGGATATTCAGATTAAGACCCCTGGCATAGGCCTGTTTGAATCGGAATATTGTGACATGTAAACACCTTAATCGGCATATTTCAGGAATATTCAGTTACATCTGCGCAGACAGACAGACAGATAGACAAGGCTCCTCATCCTACCCTGAGACAGACAGACAGTTCATATTGCAGATAGCCAAGTCACTTCATTCATATGCGCTCACATTGATCCATAGCTCATAGGGATTCTGTGCAGGAGGTGAAGCTGTTCCTGATGAACGATGGTACTGTACTGTCCTCTGAAGATGATGCAGGTGTCCTAGTGTTGTGTAGTAGTTTCAGCCACGCCCCAGATTCTGAGCCACTGCAGCTACCTGCGTTTCCTTGACACACATTCCCCATAGGTGTTGTGGTGCTGCAGCACATGGACACACACACTGCAGCCCTCTCACGGTTCTCTCTGTCAGCTCTCTTCTCACATGCAGGTAACACTTCGGGGGAACTAGCTAATGCCAATTTAGTTTCCCCAAATCCTGTAGCACTGACTGTGGATCCTTCGGGTCCTCCCAGAGTAACTCTACAGGATCAGATAGGGGCTCAGGAGGTAGAGGCTGTGTCTCAGGAGGTAGAGGCTGTGTCTCAGGGGGTAGAGGCTGTGTCTCAGGAGGTAGAGGCTGTGTCTCAGGAGGTAGAGGCTGTGTCTCAGGAGGTAGAGGCTGTGTCTCAGGAGGTAGAGGCTGTGTCTCAGGAGGTAGAGGCTGTGTCTCAGGAGGTAGAGGCTGTGTCTCAAGAGGTAGAGGCTGTGTCTCAGGAGGTAGAAGCTGTGTCTCAGGAGGTAGAGGCTGTGTCTCATGAGGTAGAGGCTGTGTCTCAGGAGGTGGAGGCTGTGTCTCAGGAGGTAGAGGCTGTGTCTCAGGAGGTAGAGGCCGTGTCTCAGGAGGTGGAGGCTGTGTCTCAGGAGGTAGAGGCTGTGTCTCAGGAGGTAGAGGCTGTGTCTCAGGAGGTAGAGGCTGTGTCTCAGGAGGTAGAGGCTGTGTCTCAGGAGGTAGAGGCTGTGTCTCAGGAGGTAGAGGCTGTGTCTCAGGAGGTAGAGGCTGTGTCTCAGGAGGTAGAGGCTGTGTCTCAGGAGGTAGAGGCCGTGTCTCAGGAGGTGGAGGCTGTGTCTCAGGAGGTAGAGGCTGTGTCTCAGGAGGTAGAGGCTGTGTCTCAGGAGGTAGAGGCTGTGTCTTAGGAGGTAGAGCCGGCGTCTAATGATGGCAAGGTTGGCAGATCGGCGGTTCGAGCCCCGGCTGGCCACATGTCGAAGTGTCCTCGGGCAAGACACAACCCCAAATTGCTCCCAGTGAGCGGGCCGGCGCCTTGCATGGTAGCTTGCCGCCATTTGTGTGTGAATGTGTGTGTGAATGGGTGAATGAGAGGCCGTTGTAAAGCGCTTTGGAATAAGGCGCGATATAAGTCAGTCCGTTTAGGACCAGCCATAGAGGCTGCAGACAGCTAGCGTCCCTGCTAGCGTCCCTGTTAGCGTCCCTGCCCATAGACACGCAGCTCTGACTGACCTGGATGCCATCTTTAGCTCTGCCCAAACGGAGCAAGGTAACCTCCCTGCCAGCCTCTGTGTAGCAGAACTAAAGGTGGGATAAACATGCTGGAGGTTGGGCTGGTGCGCATGAGTGGCTAAGATGAAGTAGCACCTCCTCTCTGCACCACCAGCAGTTATTCATGTTTAGAATCAGAGGTTGAGGTCTGTTTCTTACAGCATATCCCCAAGAAGGGTTCTATGGTGGTTGGTGTCTTGTTTACAGAGTGGTTCTATGTCAGTTATGGGGGGGGGTTATGGGGGGGCGGTCTCCTGCACAGTTGCTACCCTATATTTAAGATATATATCTATATTTAAGATTGCTCTAAAATGCCCACTTGAGCAGTTATTACGAGTACAGTATTATGAGGCTAACGTGCCTGTTAGAAAGCCTAATTGAGGTCACTGGACTATGTGCTATTATTGGACACCTTAGTGTGGCGGGACAGTGAGAGCAGTTTGAAAGGGCAGACTTAGACGTGACTGGTGTCTCTCTGAATATAAGCACCATGTACAATAACATATAAAACAATTTAAAGTAGAAGAACATTTGATCACATTTTCAGTGGTTAGCCCGTTTGATACTGCAAATGTTCCCCTGTCATGACATAGGACAAAGATGTTAAACTTAATAATATGTAATATTTGTGGGAGAGTTTGCTGAATCAAACAATCCATCACAGTGTAGTGGTTGTGAGCCAGACTTTTTTTTTGTTTTTTTTGTTTGACCAGATAAAATCAGTTGAGAACAAATAAATAAAAACAAATAGAAACAAAGTCAAGGGGGGGGGGGAGGGGCAATCGGCAGGAACAACAGTCAACTATGACCTGCTGAAATGTATTTCTGAAAATGATAAGTGATATCAGTTTGAGTGTGTTCTGTAAGGTGGTCCAATCGATTGCTGCCGCAAAACTGAAGGATGTGTGTTGTGTGTGTCCAGGAGGGGGCGCTCCAGCAGGGTTCAGCTCAGCAGCTGCATCATCAGGAGGAGGAGTCCTTCCCAAGAGCCAGCCAGCTCTGCTAGGAGGGGACCGCTACGCCGCGCTAGCAGAGCTGGACAACGTCTTCGGCTCCTCCGGCCCCCCCACCAGCGTATACAACACCTGCAGCACGTCACAAGTGTGAGAGACCCAAACCACGCCTCTTTTTTACTTTTTGTTCCTTTCTACTTCTTTCTACCTTTTCCTATCACTCCTCCCATAACTTGAAATTAGTTATTTTTCCACATACTAACTAAAGTAATTAGCTAAGTACTCCACTATTTACTTGTTGATTGTCGTGTCTTTTTCCTGAAGCTCACTCATCTTTTTAAAATACCCAGTCTCTCACCTCCTTTGTTCAATGTTTCTTTAGTATCGGTGGTCATCTACTGATCCCTGTGTTGTGTTGTGTGACAGGGGGTAGTTTGGGGCTGGGGTAATACACTAACCCCTGTGTTGTGTTGTGTTGTGTTGTGTTGTGTTGTGTGACAGGGGGGTGTTTGGGGCTGTGGTCATACACTAACCCCTGTCTTGTGTTGTGTTGTGTGACAGGGGGGTGTTTGGGGCTGTGGTCATACACTAACCCCTGTGTTGTGTTGTGTTGTGTGACAGGGGGGTGTTTGGGGCTGTGGTCATACACTAACCTCTGTGTTGTGTTGTGTTGTGTGACAGGGGTATGTTCGGGGCAGTGACGGGCGTGTCGTCAGCCCAGCCACAGCAGTGCATACCCAGCATGCCCCAGGGTTTCGGAGGTGAGTGAACTCTGAGATGAAGCTAAAAAGGAAGTCACAAGTATCTTTATTGGGTTACCAATACCAAATAAACAAACTGTTCACCCGATTTGACATTTTTAGAACAATACAAAACAAAAACAAAAAGGACAGTACAGTATAAAAAAGGAGGAACCTAAGAAAAAACAGTAAAAGAGAGGACTCAAAACAAAACAAAGAAATGACTGTGTTGTGCATAGGGCTGAATGAACATTCACACATCAAGAAAGACAATCGTTTATCATTGTGTTATTACCAACCAGTGTCAAATGAATATATAAATACAAATAGTAGCGTACTGTGTGCTTTGTAAAATAAGTAATAAGACTATCTAATCACCCTAAAGAAGGAATGAATTAACAAAAGAGAGAATAGGATCCCAAGTTTTTTTTTACTTATTAGAGCAGCCCCTTATATTATACTTCATCTTCTCTAGACATAAAAAGGACATTAAGGTCATGTTCTCACATGAAAGTCTGAATCAGGACCCGGAGCAAGTGGATGAGTTTGCAACATTGTTGCATAAATTATTTCTCTGATTTGCGTTCTCACAGCCCTTTATGTAAACGAAGTAACATACGCAATCGAAGCAACAGACGTGGTAGTTGATTGGTCAGACAAATCGAAAATTGCCCGTTCGTCCCGCTCTTATCCAGATCAACACGCATGCGCTGTTGTTTCCCTATGGACAGCCTCGACGCGTCGTTTCTAACCGGAGCGAAACCACCCTTTTCAAGCGGAGCATCCGTCGGTTGTTTGCTCCGGAAGCGACTTCGAATGCGCGTTCTCACAGCTCCAAACGACGCAAAAAGGGAAGCGAATTTTCCCCTAAACTCTGTTTCCAAGTGAAGCAAATGTTCTAGTGAGAACACACCCTGAGTCCTTCAACCAAGAATTAGACGATGGAACAAGTTATTTTCGTTATTCTCGTCTTTACTGAAGGGGAAATATTTGATGTCTTCTTCTTCTTCTTCTTCTTCTCTGCAGCTCCGTCAACAAACCCCTTTGTAGCAGCGGCCCCAGCGCCCGCCCCCACTAACCCCTTCCAGAACAACGGCAGAGCCGCGGCCGTGGCTGCAGCAGGTAGGGAGGGGGAGCAGGGTGGGTTTATTTAACACTAGAACAGCCATGAGCGCTCATTTGACCCTGTGAGCATTTTTTTATATCTTTGCACTCAATCAAATTTCAGGACCCTCCTTTCATGACTTTTTCTAGATATGTGCGTTCTACCACCCAGTATCCTGACATTTTCCAAATCACAGGATCAGGATAAGCTAGGATAAAGCTATTTTGCTAGTTTTTTTCTGTGTAGGAGGCAGGCTAATTTACAAGACGGCGCCAACTAGTGGTCGTTGTGTGTAATGGTCATGGTTGACCCCTGTGGCAGCTCTTATAGTAGGTAGAAAAGGCATGGCTGGGGCGCTTAGGTGGCGTAGTGGATTAAGCGCTGACCATGTACCGCAGGGCTCCCGGTTCGATTCCTGCCGCGGACATATCCTGCATGTCATCCCTTCTCTCTCTCTCACCCATCCTTCCTGTCATAATCTCTACTATATCTGTCATTAAAAAGGAAAAATATGAGTGGTACTGCCCCACTCAGAAAAAATTACTTAAAAAAAAAAAAAAGGCACGGCTTGTTCTAGTTAGCTGTTCTATCAATGGTCAGTGGCCATTTTGACTGAATATGTTGTAACACTATGCAAAATACCCCCGTCTTTACAGAGGCACCATGAGTATGTGAACACTTTTCTTAGAAGCTAAAAAAAAGAAAGAGAGGACGGGCAGTGTTTGTGTTCTGAGGGGCGTCAGAGATACAACCAGGTCCTTATTTAGCAGATACCTGCACCTCACCACTCAGCTGAGCTCATCATGTGAATCCCTGAGGAGGTCTTCTGAACCCTGGCTTTGTATATGTAAATGGACTGACTTATATAGATATATATATATACTTATATAGCGCCTCTCATTCACCCATTCACACACACATTCACACACCAATGGCGGCAAGCTACCATGCAAGGCGCCGGCCCGCTCACTGGGAGCAATTTGGAGTTCAGTGTCTTGTATGTACCTAACATAATTATTTACTGGTTTGTGAACATAGAGAACATAGTCCAGCATTTTTTCAGTCCAACAGAGTAAATCGCTGAACATGTGGCTGAGTGAGATTAAGATGAACTGTCAGAGCGGCCGGCTTGGGTGTGGGGGGGTGTAAGTAAGTAAGTAAGTAAGTACCTAAGTAAGTAAGTAAAATGTATTTGTATAGCACCTTTCCCAGGGGTCACAAAGTGCTTTACATATAGAGAACATAATAAAGAAGAAACACGATAAAACATAATAAAAGAGCGAAAGCCACAGCAGGTTAAAATAGGCAAACAAGTGAAAACAAAAACAAGTAACAGACAACAGGTGTACAACAACATCAACAGGACACAGAAAGACAGGCTTTTGGGGCTATCCAAAAGCCTGTCTATACAAGACAGTCTTAAGCTGTTTTTTTAAAAGCCTGGGTGCGTGGGTGTGTTTGAGAGCTGAGGGCCTGACGATGGCTCTGTCTGATTGGTGGGGTGGGGGGGGGGGGGGTGTGTTTGAGAGCGAGGGACTGATGATACCCTGCAGCTCACTTTGGTAGGTCCCCCTCTTCCTTCTCCCTCCTCCTCCTCCTCCTCTAGCCACACCCCTCCTCCTCTCCCTCCCTTGCTTGATGTGGAAGTGCTTCCTAGAGTTCACCTGGGGCCTCTACACCTCTTTCCCTCCCAGTGCATGTGCAGTGTGCTCTGAACTTTGACCCTTGCGCTGCTTCTGTGAGGGTCCGCAGGGGTGATTATGCCTCAGTCGCCATCTTTCCTTTTCCCTCGCTTTGGTGAGGGTGGCTTTGCCCCATCCTGCCCCCTGCTGGTCAGTAGAAACACTACTCATTGCTGCTCATACCGGTTAGCACAGGGGTCGGCAACCCAAAATGTTGAAAGAGCCATATTGGACCAAAAAAACAAAAAATGTATCTGTCTGGAGCCGCAAAAAAATGTAAGCCTTATATAAGCCTTATAATGAAGGCAACACATGCTGTAAGTGTCTATATTAGCTATATTAGCCTACTATCAAAAAAATGACTAGGTAGGCTACAAATACATAATGAGCATTCATGATTAAATGTTTATTTTCGCTGCAGCGCACCCTGGAGAGAATGACGCACCACGTGACTACTCTGCTGTACGACGGTGCTTTAAGTTTAACTTCCATTACAATATTAATGTATTATGTTTCGTTGCATTGATGAAATTATAGAATTACAATAAAGAAATCACATTTTTGATGTGATTTTTATTTTGAGGATTCGAAAAAACAACAACAAAATGGAACGTGCATAATAGGCCTCCTGTAATTTCAGACCTCCTCATGGAATAAAATGCAGTCCTCTTCAACCCTCAATAATACAATACGAATACAACATATAAGTCGAATACAATTACAATCCTCTTCTCTTTTCCCCCCTTATCTGGGCAAACAGTGCAATAAAACGCAGCCTGCAGTTAAAACGCAGCCTGCAATTATAAACAATAAAACAGCAGCCTTTTGAAAAGGTAAAGTATATTACATTTAAATAATACAGTTTAAGTTCGATTTCTGTGCATTATCCTCTTCTCTTTAGTTTTCTGCCAATGCCAAGTAAGTCAGTGCTAGAACTGAAGTGAAGTGAACTGAACAGAACTACTAGTCAAGGGTAAAACACAGCAGCATCCTCTTCTCTTTTGACACGCACAATACAACGCAGCCATCCTCGGACCTGAGCAACAAAACACAATAATATCCCTATGTGTCATTCCAAATATATACTGACAAAAATCTGAAATCACTTTATAAAAACAGCCACTTTGTTACTAAATATGTGCCTATGACAGGATTGTGTTCTTACCCGTTTAATGTGACTTCTGTTTTCGGACCTCACTGGACAGCTTCTCAACATCGGGCATGTAAGATGTAACTTTAATCTTCACGCAGGACTGCAAGCTCTCATCTGTGAGGCGGGTGCGGTATTTGGATTTGATGTAGTTCATGTTTGAGAATATCTGCTCGCACAGGTATGTTGATCCAAATATGGATAATACTCCAAATGCACATTTCTTCATGTTCCTATAACTGTCAGGAAGAGCATTCCATGTTTCAAACACAAGTTTCTCGCGTGTTGGGAGGCTTTCAATTTCGCTCCATTTGTGGC